>NW_011338732.1:0-2633 GCF_000735185.1 Notothenia coriiceps
GTGTGTGTGTGTGTGTGTGTGTGTGTGTGTGTGTGTGTGTGTGTGTGTGTGTGTGTGTGTGTGTGTGTGTGTGATTGAATACCCAGAGGAACCTTGCTAAATTGAGTTTATAGACTACTAAAACCAGAAGGACACAAGTTTGGTCTCCAAAAACAAAAGCTGTGGATGTACTAGCATCAGTTGTAGCACTGCTGTGTTCAACAAGGTAAATAGCAGCTTCATCTATGGAGCACATATTTAAATTAAATTCAGGAAAGATGCTTCACTGGCTCAAACACATTGCTGGATCAGCACATTTCTTCCTGCATGCATGGACACGTCTTTTTAACAAGCAACGGATTAGACATTTTAATTAATTACATGTCGCTATCAACACAGAATTTCAAACACTTTTACAAACAATTAACAGAATGAAGCCAGTTCCTGTGCTCGTGGTTAATTTGATATTCGTAAAATCATTGATGTTTAAACCAAGAAGGGTGAGCAGTTTGAAAAATGACTTTTTGAATGTGTCTGAGTGTGTGTCCTCTGCTGAGGTTGGTTTCCTGCAGGCTACAGAGGAGCTGATTGGTGTAGAGGGTTTACTCTTTCCCCCTCAGTTCTGGCTACATAACAACATTCACTATCGGTTCATAGCTCCACCCTGAATTGCCCCAGTGCATGCTAACATGCCCTTTTCCTGAACACACACACAACACACACACACACACACACACACACACACACACACACACACACACACACACACACACACACACACACACACACACACACACACACACACACACACACACACACACACACACACACACACACACACACACACACACAGCTATCAGTCCCCAGCCAGCTCCTCTTCACTTCTCCACAGTTAACGCTCCATTTGATATTCAATTTTTGTGTTTCTGGAAAGGTAGGTCCAAGGTCTAAGCACGCTGGGTGAGTGAGGCGACCTTGTGGCTCAGATGAACTAAATCTCTCTCATATACTCCGGACATCGTGAATACGGTCATTCGCTCAGTGTGAGTTATCGACAGAATGAGCAGCTTTATTCACACGTGGAAAATTGGGCCAGAAAGTCTGTTTCAATGTGTGTCTGAATGATTAGGACATTTATGTTCTCACATACATCTCATTTCAGGGTTGCCGTTAAAGGGGCTTACAGTAAGCAACTCAGATGGGAACACAGTAATATGATTGTACGCTTATTTGAGGAGGTTTGTAAAACAGTGTAATTCTTTTTTTGGTACATTTTTTACACATAATGTCCACAAGGGTCCATTGTTTTTTTTAAAGAGTACTCTACCAATTTAGTGCAGCTACAGCTATAACACTGTCGGGCTCACAATGAAATATCAGTTCAGTTCGAAATTGCAAATAATGTAACTACAAACTACTGTAGTACTGTCTTTCCCACATTTGTACAAACTGGTGCCAGAATCAGCCAATGACGGTCTGAAGATACGTCATGCATTCTGAGGGAGTTGAGTATGTCTGACGAGCTCACAACACATACTCAGAAATTCTTGCTAGTGTAGAATACATCGACGAAATCCACAGATAATGCAAAAGGAATGCACTACGAACTGTGCAAAAGGGCCTTAAACCTGCAGGTAGCGACTCTATGGGTCCTAAAAGAGGTCATAATGTCAAGAAGTCTATGAAAAAATGAACCACCTTTAAGTTTCAACTCATGATTTTTCATGTTATTGATTATGGTCCCATTTAGAGTGAAATAACGCAATTGTCTTTGTATAAAGTAGGGTATGCTTGTGATTGATAGGTCCGTCTCACGGTGTTGTCCAGTTTAGGTGTTTTTCAAAGTTTTCTTATTACAACTCTAACTCTTGAGCAGTGTGTTTACAGTTCACGGAAGTTAATCGTAACATGTTGGTTGCCTTCAAAACATTTTTACTATCGCAACCCTATTGTGTCACCTCTGGTTCCAAAACACAGGATGGCCGAATCCAAAATGCAGAACTCAAGGCTTCGAAACATGAATCTACAAACCAATGCGTGACTTCACAGTGACTACGTCCACTTTTAATATGCAGTTTACACGTTCTGGAGCCAAAAAAGTACTTTCTTTTGACACCTTTTCAGTAGTATTCCCCTATATGAAATAGATTTCTAAATACTGCTGCTGGTTTATAAAGCTTTGAATGGTTTAGGCCCAAAATACATTTCTGACCTCCTGCTAAATTATGAACCATCCAGATCTCTCAGGTCTTCAGGGACGGGTCAGCTTTCTGTCCCCAGAGTCAGAACTAAACATGGAGAAGCAGCGTTCAGTTATTATGCTCCAAATATCTGGAACAAACTCCCAGAAACCTGCAGGTCCGCTGCAACTCTGACTACTTTTAAATCCAGACTAAAGACTTTTGTTTTTGCCGCTGCTTTTAATTGAACTATTCACTGTAACTTTCATCCATGTATTTTTCCTTTTAATGTTTATTTTATTATCTTTCTTTTTAATGACTGATTTTAAATGCCATTTTCTTAATGTCTTTCGTTTTTTGCAAAGCACTTTGAAAGGTGCTATATAAATAAACTTGCCTTGCTTTGCCTTGCCTTGCCTTGCCCTGCCTTGCCCTGCCTTGCCTTGCCTTGCCTTGCCTTGCCTTGCCTTGCCT
>NW_011338733.1:0-10372 GCF_000735185.1 Notothenia coriiceps
ATTTTTCTTGCAGAATATCTGCAGGATTTTTTTACATCAATTAATAATCTATTCCTTTTCATTATTACTGATTATGTAAATGTTTGCAATGTGCTGTGTCTATGGTATCATAGCATTTTTATTCTCATAATTCAACAAAAAAGTTCTTGGTTTGAACACCTTTTATTTTTTGATTGTCATTATTAATCCTCATTGTTTATTGCATGTTTTACATAACTTCATATTTTTTGAATGAAATAAAACAGGAAAAAAGCCACAGGTTTTATCTGAAATGTTTTATTTCAAGATAGAACATTTCTAGCACATATCAGTGATACGCCTCATGCTCATGAACCTCTGGCCGCTCATGCCCATCTCCCTGAAGTTCCTGTACTCTCCGGGCCTCATGTACATCATCTTGCCTCTGAATTGGGCCTGCTCGTACATCAGCCAGTGACCGTCCATCACGTTGCAGGACTGGCAGTCAGACATGCGGTAACGCTCCTGGATGTTGTCACAGTCCTCCATCATCTCGTGACTCTGACCACCGAAGTTCTCCCTCTCGTAGATCTTCATCCTGTACTGGCCTCTGTGCTGTTGTTGGAAAGGATTCAAACAAATCAATATCTTTATATCAAGATTTGTGAGGGTTGTCACATGTAGAAGAATCACAATATGTTGCTAAATACCCACCATGGGGATCATACGGCAAGACTTGATGTTCTCCCTCATTCCCATCATGCTCATGTAGTCGGAGTACTCGCCCCTCCTCATGAAGAACTGGTTTCCCATGTAGTTGTTGCGGTCGTAGACCATGAAGCAGCCCTTCTCCACCCTGCAGGAGTGGCTCCTGTTCAGGTAGGAGGACATGTCAGAGCAGTCGCTCATGCACTCATGGGAACGACCCTGGAAGTTCTTCTCCTCGTAGAAGGTAATCTGAAAATCATGGATGCATTAGAAATACTTTTAGTATGCAGTGAAAGTATTTGATCTAGAAAGCCTTTTGTACACTCTGTTTGAATAACAACATTTGCAATATTAGTGTATAATGTAAGAAATCGTCCTGGAGCCTACCTTTCCCATGCTCATGTCAGTGGTGGACATAATTGTAGATGAGCTGCTGCTGTTGCTACTGCTGTACTGCTGTCCTGTGTCATTTAACTCTAGCTTTTATACCTGCCCAAACCCTACAGAGTTGGTGGGCCCCCATTGTTCAAACCACTGACCCAGCAACATGGTACAGTATGGAGCACTGTACAGGCCTGTGTTACTGTTTTGCAATATCACATGACTAGGCCATCGAATACTTTAGAAATTGTACCCTTCCAACGAGGTAACACAAACATGGCCATTAGGAAGCATACCACTATGCACAAATGCCCAGAACAGCAAACCTGATTTAATTTCTGGATGGACAGACGGTTTGCTGCATGTCATTCCAAAAAAACCGTTTACAGCACAATGTTCAGATGTTTATTATTCCTAAAGCCTAATAGCCTTTCCCAAAACAAAACACTCTTAGTGCCAATGGCCCATCTATTAAGCTATTATGCAGAATAACGTCATTGGAAATGTTCTTTTACCATACAGAGCATACTCTAGCTCTTATTTGTTGTTTCCTTCGTTGACTAGACACGAGGAACGAGATTGGTTAAAATGGTCTAAATACAGTAAGCCTATTAGAGGCAGCAAGGCGGGTCAAGCTTTCACTATAGCAGTGAAAAAATATAACACAAAAGCTCAATTTACACCATCTACTTCTCTTTATCGCACAGAGACTATCCATTTTCAGAGCGAAAGGCCATTAGAAAAATTGTCCGTCTGTTCTCCGGTAATTGACTGACGGACTGATGGGCTTTTAGAATAGTTGGCCATCGGATCAGTGACATTAAACCCTCTCTTTTTCAAAATGTACAGTTCATCACGATCAAATGAAAACCTTAAGATTAGGAATTATGATGTTAGTGCTGCGATTGTGCTGAAACTGATTTTTTTCTCTCTGCAACCCAAGCCTGGCAATATGCCTCTCATACTCTCCACTTTAGAGGCCATTGTTTGTGTACATTCTTGCAACATAAGCACTACCGGACTATGACTGGTAAAATATGTTGAATACCGGCAAAACTAAATCTTTCCTGTCAAAATGTCTATGTACTTTGCCGCCACACACGGTTGCCAAGCAGCGCTTATTGTTGTTTAGGCTGGCCACTCATATGTCGCAAGTGTTGACAGGGGGTGGGGGAGCACGCTCATGAACTGTTAGCGCCGAAACCTCGTAACGGCTGCGGAGCATTTGGGCATAAGATGAGGTTTGAGTCTGCGTGATCTGCGTGTAGAGAGGGGTACCAGCCATATCATTAGCTAGAATTAGCTAGATCTGATGGATTTGGACATAAACGCAAGTGAAGTATAACCGGACGTGAGAGAGAGAGATCAGCACCTGCAGCTCTGCCCGCTGTGAGGGACCGGTGAGCGGAGCAAAACACACCTTTAGACGTCACCTAACACATTTAGCTATGGCACTGTCTTATGATAATATGTAATCAACTTAGGCATCCCTTCCAAAAAAAAAAAAATTAATAAAAAAATTAATAACTCTTATTCGAATACCTGAATAATCATTTGAATACCTGAATAATTTAGAATACTCGATTAATCGTTCCCATCCCTATTATAAATAGTGTATTTATTTTAGAATACTAAACCTAATTTGATACTAAGCTTAAAACATGTAATACCCTGTATTTGATTTACTGTTTTTTTATTTTATTTTGTCTATCCTGTAATATTACAAATTGTAAAAATGCCCAGGGATCCTTTCATGATCAATTGATTATTTTCATGTTCACAATCTATACATTTTAAGATCAACCATTTGTCCGTTGGATTAAGCAGTAACATTTTCAAGATTCAAGATACTATACAATAGCTTACTGCAGCAGTTCAGCAATGAGCTTGCAAAAGCTATAGTTTTGTAGTAAAGATGTAGTGGATACATTAAGTGGACATGTAGTTGCACAAGTCTATGTTAGGCCTCATGCTCATAAAGCTCATGCCCATATCCCTGCAGCTCCTGTATTTTCCTGGTCTCAGGGTTAACCATCTTGTCTCTGTTACATGGCTTTTTGTACATCAGCCAATGACACTCTATCACATTGCAGACTGGCAGTGGGACACACGGTAGTGCTCTATGATCAGGGGTGCACATAACTGGTACGCATGCGCGGCAACAATCTGAAATGCGTTCCGTCACTTGTGTCACAAAGCGCACTTGCGTACCGATGTACTTGTGAAGCTTTTCCAGAAGGCGGTTAGATCACCGGACGACAGGTCTTCGTGTGCACAGACGGGGCTGCTTTTAACGTCTGTCTGTACAACGGTATTGTGCCAAAACTACGCCAACCGGCTGCGGAGGGAGACTCCCCCCCTTCACTGGAGAACTGCGCTAAAACAGCTGATCACAACGTTCACGCTCTGTGGTCACGAAGTACTCCACTAGCCCCCCCCCGACTTAACGTTCGCGATACAGAGGGCTTCATCAAATAACTTTGAGTGGAGCCAGAAGTTGGAGTACCAAACACTGACTCCAGGTACTCATCTGAGTACCTCACTGAGAAAGTTATGTGCACCCCTGTCTATGATGTTTTCAGAGACTTCCTTCAGCTCATGCATCTGGCAACTGTGGTTCTCCTTCTCATAGATCATCATCCTGATATGGCTTCTGTGATGTCATTTTTCTTTTGACAGTTAAAAATATTGTCTAATGAAGATTTTGTGTGGGGGTTATCACACATAGTGATATCATATAGTTTGCTTTAAACCTGCCATGAGTATCATATGACAAGACCTGAGGCTGTCCCTCATTCTCATCATGCTTCTCTAGTCAGAGTGCTCACCCTTCCTCATGAATTACTGGTTCCCCATGTAGTTGGGAAAGTCGTACACCATGAAGCAGCCACTCTCCACCCTGCAGGAGTGGCACCTGCCGCATTAGGAGGTCATGTCAGAGCAGTTGCTCATGCATGACCCTGGAAGTTCCTCACATCGTAGAAGAGGAACTGTAAAAAGGAATTTGGTATGGTTAGATAACGCGGCATTGTGAATATGGTGATCTAGTTTTTTTAAATACTATTTTCTGCTTATGCAAATAGATCTTTAAGAGAACATGTATTATCATGTTCATGTCGATGTAGCTGTAGATATCAAGGCTACATACCTTGTAGTGGTTGTGGGGAACATCTCTGACACCTCATGACCTCCTGAAAAAAAACATTCTAACTCACTGCAAGAAAATTATTTTTATGCTTGCTCTCGGAAAGCATATAATTTCTGATGACACGCGTCATGTACAAGAAACTATAATGCAAACATCATATTCAAGCAATCGTAAAATACAGTAGGTAGGCCTGTCGCGATAATCAATAAATTGACTTATCGTACGATAAATAAAAATGGAATCGATAACTTTTCTGAGCTCGATAAATTGCCGTTTACATGCGTGTTTGTTTACATATGGATGTGACCAGCATTTTGGCCCGGCGCGCTGTGAGGGGCGGGGCCTCACACACAGCCAAGTCAGGAAACTCCGCGTGCAACAGTGTAGCAGCCAAATTAATAATATAGAGACAAGCAGGAGACAACATGTGACTTACTCAAGGGGAATTTGAAGTTAAATGGAATTGGTTGCAAAACCTAGTACCATATTTTGGATTTAAGCCAAATCAACGAGGCGACCCTACGGACTTGAACGAGCCGGGCGGTGTACCGCATTTGTTTAAAAAAGGTAGCAACAAAAGCTAGCAATACGACCAACCTTAAACTGCATCTGAAACACAACCATCCCATTCCGTTTTCCCAGCTGGGAGCAACTACGGCAGCTGAAGATGGAGAGCCCCCACCTTCCCGACTGTTTACAATCAAAGATGCATTTGCCCGACAATGCAAACATGTTGGTGTTCCTAGCTCGAAATCTTTGAAATACAGATTTGGATATGGCCTGTTGAGGCATCTGGGTCTTTGTATGGACAGTGGACTGTACACTTGACTGCTATTTTAAGGAGGTTTATTTTGCTTGTGAGACAATGTGTGCTCATATTTATTTATATATATGAGAGAGAACACTCTATTTTCCAGCCTGAGTCTATTTAATTGATTGTTTTGGATGTGTGTGATTTAATAAATTTTTTATAATTTAATTTGTTTTTATTACATATAATTTATATATTTGAATATGATTTCACATTTCATTTGCAATTTTGGATGTTCAATAAAAAGTTCTGTTTGAAAGGATGTACCTGAATTATTATTATATATTATCATTATGTCAGTGGTCTAAAATGGTCTTAAAACGGTGCCGACAATATTATCGTGAAAATGTATCGTCCAACAAACTTAATTATCGTGACAGGCCTAACAGTAGGTAACGCATAGAATGACTTAAGTGTTCTACTTACAGTTAAGCGGTATCGATATGAAAATATTTCAAAATCAGCTGTGTTGTGTATGTTTGCGAATTCCCTTAGAAATATATGATTTCAATTTGTATCTACATATATGTTTATTATGGCATCGCTTTAAAAAAATTATTTAAAATATGTTAATATTAAATTATATAGTACGGAGCCCTGGAGGGTTCATAGAGAGAAAAATAAATAAAAAGAGGCCACCTATTACTCGTTTTATGAAGGATATGTCCGGTCACCAGGGCGCATGATGTGTAAATAACCCAATTTGTGTTCTGTGAAACTGAAAATGATATGACATTGCTTTTGTTACTTTCGTTGCAGTTGTATATGTCTTAAATGTAATTTAGGTTAACTTCCTGTTTTATTTAGATGCTTTTATTTTGAAGGTGAGTTTACGCTGTTGACAGGAAGTTGTTGTTGCTATGGAAACGTGAAATGCTACATGATGTGTGTGTGTTCGGTCTATGTGTGTGTCCGACACCGGCATTTGTTTTCAAATGACCATGAACAGTAATTTACACACATCAGGCTTACTCCATAGGTGTATTCCCAAGTGAAAGAAGTTCGTTTATTCTTAATCTCGATGTAGGCTAGTGCTAAATGCTGTCGGAGTGCACCGGAACGAACGCCACTATCATAATATCTTCTGAAAACAAATGCCCACACATACACAGAGACACAGACACACACGGACATCTTCTTCATAAAACTAATAATATGGCGGAATAATCGGGCAATTCGATGTGTCTAACGCACGAGAAAGTATGCACAAATTACATCTTGTGCGCACAAATTAATAAAACGTGGCCTCGTGTTATTTGTTTTTCTCTCTATGAACCCTCCAGGGCTCCGTAATATAGTATGAGTAGTGAATGAAGATTTTAACTTCATCCATTATATTTAAAATTGTATTCAATATTCTACAGTTTCATTGAATATATTCAATTTTTAAATTGTATTGTTAATTGATAGGTAGTCTTCATGACAAAAACTTTGTGCTCAACTAACATACATTTGATGAGTGATTATCTGTAGAACATTGACACATTGTTCAATACATATATTATTAAATAGCAGATGTGTCTTTGTGACAGTATAGGGCAATAAGATTGACAGAATGTTAAATTAGTGCAGAAATTATTTATTTAATGGCAATTGTTAGATTCAGTGAACATTTAGTAGCAGGAATCGGTGATGCGCTTCATGCTCATGAACTTCATGCCGCTCATGCCCATCTCTCTGTAGCTTCTATAATCTCCGGGCCTCATGTACATCATCTTGCCTCTGAAGTTGGGCTGCTCGTACATCAGCCAGTGACCGTCCATCACGTTGCAGGACTGGCAGTCGGACATGCGGTAACGCTCCTGGATGTTCTCACAGTCGTCCATCATCTCGTGACTCTGACCACCGAAGTTCTCCTTCTCGTAAATCTTCATCCTGAACTGTCCTCTGTGCTGTTGTTGGAGAGAATAAAAACGAAGGCATGTCTTAATATCAATATATGTCAAGGTTTTCATTTAAATACGTGTAAAAGTACAACATATGCTGCTTAACACCCACCATGGGGATCATACGGCAAGACTTGATGTTCTCCCTCATTCCCATCATGCTCATGTAGTCGGAGTACTCGCCCCTCTTCATGAAGTACTGGTTTCCCATGTAGTTGTTACGGTCGTACACCACGAAGCAGCCGCTCTCCACCCTGCAGGACTGGCTCCTGCTCAGGGAGGAGGACATGTCAGAGCAGTCATTCATGCACTCATGAGAACGACCCTGGAAGTTCTTCTCCTCGTAGAAGATGATCTGAAAGAAAATTCAAAGTCAAAATTACATATACAAGGCAAATTAAAAATATATTTATCCTCGTAGAAGATGATCTGAAAGAAGTTAATTTTTATAAATTAAATGACAATTAAATTGGGTAATCCCATATTGTCAAATTAAATGTTTTGCCTATTACAAAATGTTTTAAAAGTACCTTTCCCCTCATGTTCATGTCGGTGTTGCTCATGTTGGCTGTAGATGTGCTGTTGCTGAACGTACTGACTCCCTGGAAACATTTTGCTTTTATATCTGTTCAACGAATAGAATCAGTGACCCCTCCCCCTCAGAGAACCCCCCTACTCAGCAACTTAGTATTGAAGCCAACAGAATACAGAGGTCATGTCCATTTTTCACGGACTGCATACCTTGTAAAGGATGACAACTGACTACAACTGTGACACCTCACACTGACAAAAAGTCTAGTTCTTTCTTTATTTGACTCGCTTAGTATGATAAATTCTATGATTTGTGGTGCTGACGAATAGATTCCCAGGAATTGAAAAATGGTCAAGAAGAAATGTTTTGCTGGTGTTGTGTTATGTCATTTTCAATAGGTGACTGCAATTGTTTTCCCTTTTCGTCTTACTTTTAGAGCTTTTTGGAAAACAAAATGGCCAGCATTTGTACACATTACCTTTGACCAAATTGTCCACATTAATTTTCCTTGAAGAAGGTCCCTGACACATCAGTCTTGAAGACATAATGTAGGTTTAGTAAGATGGCAAGCTATGACTGGTAAAGGGCAAATGATTAGTATTTCATGTCTCTTTGCCGAGTCAAAGTAATCATTTAGGAATAAAATCACCTTATTTGACAAAGTGACAATCTTTATAGAGTGGTACAGTGATGAAGATTTTTCGTTGGCCAACCTGGAAGTGGGCATCGCAAGGGGTCCCTTGACAAAAAGCAATACCCCATTGGGTTTTTTGAATATTGCAGGAAATTATCTCTGTGGCAAACACACCATTATGATAGTTAACATAATTTATTCAGTAGGATAATATCCACACATCAACACCACTTCATGATTTTTAAAGCGGCAGAAGTAAAAAACGATTGTTGTGCTATAAACAAACTATATTTTGATTTAATGGCTGTGCACTACCACTGCTTAACAATAGGCCAACTGTTGTTGGGATAATGACGTTTAGTGTTTTATTAAATCACATGCTAGCAATTGCCGTTTTATGACACTAAGAAGCTTTGGACATTCACCAGTGGGGTAATTTCTGCCGTATTTGTCACCTTATTTGACAAAGTGACCATCTTTATAGAGTGGTGAAGTGATGAAGATTTTTCGTTGGCCGACCTGGAAGTAAGCCTCACAAGGGGTACCTTGATAAAAACAATGACATTTCTACATTGGATATTTGGATAATGCAGAAAAAATTATCTCTGTGGCAAACACACAATTATGACACTTATGAAGCTTTGGACATTCCCCAGTGGGGTAATTACTGCCGTATTTTATTTTGTAGAACAAAACGTTTAATCTCTTTGGCTTGTGTTAATCACAGAGACCTTATTTCAGGTGTCTAACAAAAAACCTGTTAAAGGAAACACTGACTTTGAGACAAGGGTCTTTGTGAAAGTTGTAAAATGCTAACTAATTTTTTGGCTTTAGGACTTGTTCTTGCACCACTCCCTAAACCCAAATTCTGTTTAATCTGCTCCTGACTCTAGAGTGTAATTCAACTGTGACTGCAGACAGCAGTACATGTTGAACTGCATTGATGGACAATAAGTAACAGTGTTTCCCCTGGGTTTACTGCTTTGGGGGGGGTGCTGCCTGAGTAGCTTGTTTTTTTTTAAACACCTTGAATTTCAGGGGGGGGCGCGGGGCACCGTTGGCGGGGCGCAGCGCTCCTCCAAGACAATGGTAGGGGAAACACTGAGTAAGTAAATCATATTAAATACATTGCTTAATACAATATGAGGTACTTGAACTTGAGTATTTCATACTACTTTATACTTCTACTTCACTACAATTCAGAGGTAAATATTTACTTTTAACTGGTCTTCATTGATAACTGTAGTAACTTTGAAGATACAGATTAACAATTTAAAATAAATCAACAGATCATTAACTACAGTATATAATAATATAGGTATAGGTCAGGGGTCTGCAACCTTTTTGACCAAAAGAGCCATTTTGCTCCTTTTTCCCCAAATTTTTTTTGTCTGGAGCCGCAAAACATATTTCATAGCTTGATAGCTAATAAAGTTGTATTTATTGTTATATCAGACAAAAACTACAGTTTTTTTGCATTTATTAGGCTATTCATTACATTATATACAACTGTTAACCTCTAATAAGAAACAAAGAACTCCTATAAGGAGAATTACAAATAATACACAGGCCTACTTTAAAATAAATTAAACACAGCACTTGGGGAGTCCTCTGCACATTTGAAGGAAAAAAAAATTTCTATCAAAATGGGCCCACTTTGAAATAAATAAAACATATAGCTGCACCCTAAAAAGAGTTAAAGGTAGGGTAGGTAAGAATGGAGAAACCAGCTCGAGTGCGCTCGAATTTGAAAATACACAACCGGAAAATATAGACCTCTTCCTTCAGACTTTCTTACAGAGTCCCTCCTCCAACACACACGAACGCGCATCATCAATGAGGCCACGAGATAAATTTGTGCACAGATGGAACAGAGATGGAAGGCTGACAGGCAGGTAGGCCATCCAGTTATTTTAGCCGGGTCAGCTAAAATGATTGGTCGTGCTTTTTACAGCGCTACGGCTTCCACAGATTAATTTGTTTATGTATTTATTGTCAAAGCATTTCATATATTCATTGCTATCGGGACGTTAAGAGCATTCCATGGAATATAACAAAAAGTGTTTTCTGAAATAAATTACATACCCCATTGAATTATGACTAGATCGTCAGCTGTCTTCCTCTCCCGTGTTGTTCCTCGATACGTAAAGGCTGCAGCACCGTTGACAACTTCTCTCTACATATCAAACATACCGGTAAACCAGCATCGTTTGCTGTGAAAGTATATAACTCTGTCCACACAGAATTAAATCCTGTGTTCCTCCGGTACTTTTCTTTGATTTATCCATAGTTCGCTCATCGAGCCGGGGGTCAG
>NW_011338734.1:0-2990 GCF_000735185.1 Notothenia coriiceps
GACATCAGATTTTTTTTAAAACATCCTTTTCAAACAAATGCAACAAGTTTGTTTTTTAAAGCGCTCTAGAAATAAATCTGACGTTGACCATGACCGTGTTAATATTTGCCATAACAGCAACTTTTTATAAAAAAAGAATAACATCCTGAAAACATTTTCATAATGTTTCTTGGAGAATGTTCTTCATTTGTTATCATGTAACATTGAGGGAACGTTTTATAAAGAACATCTTTAATGTGATACCCAACAACGTCCAAAACACATCCTTAAAATGTTGCAAGGCAAAACGTTCCACCTTTGTTAACGTATCACATTAAAGGAACATTTTATAAAAACACTTTCTGTCATCTCAGGCCTTAATAACATCCTCAAAACATCCTCTGAATGTTACAGTTAAAACGTTATGTCTTAGTTAACCTTAAACCTTATAGGAATATTATTTGAACAAATAAACATCCTAAAAAGGTTCTTTGAAAATCAGATTAAAACGTTTCTTTAAAACCTTGTATAGGCCTACCAAAAACCGTCAAATCCCGCTATTAGAATGCAATTTTTAACAACATACTGTAGGGTGTCAGTCCCTGGACTATAGCTGCACCTATTATAGTGCTACAGCATAGCTTTCTTCAATGGGCCAACCCTACTTTATCATTGCTTACCCAATACCTTTCCCAGAAGGTCAGGCTTTTCTAATGACTCGTGACTTGAGTCATGAGAAGGAGAGGAAAAGTGAATGGGGAAAATTGCCTGTAGAGAGACAGAAGAGACAGAGCAAGAATGAAAAGCAAGGACGAGAAGGAAAAATGAAGAGGGCTAGCGAAAGGTTAGCGGTGGCGGAGAAGGATATTATATCACAGGGCCAATACTGGGTGTAATAAACTGGTGGATAACTATGGATACTGTAACTGGATACTATTTAGAAGTCATTGTAGAGTTTCTTGATTCAATCAGTGAGCCATTTAAGGAGCCATTTTAAATCATTTTAAACATGAATGTGGGCTTGATGGAGTTCAACTCTTCACATCCAGATTTCCTGATTACAAAACGACTGACTTGATTTTGGTGAGGCTGAACTATTTGCATGCCCTCTCAGCCAAGACAGGATTATCTTCACAGGGGATAAGAGTGATGAGTTTATATTGTGAAATGAACTTTCAAAATTGAAAACAATATTCAAACTATTATTGGTGTGGTTGGATTTCCTTTTGACTGATTTTCCAGACTGATGGAGGTGGAATATCACGTTACTACATATGCACCTGAGGATACTTAAATAGTACCAGATGATTGTTTATGTTGTAAATCAGTGTCAAAATCCTTCCCCTTGATTGGCTTACCTGTGATTCATTTTAATTGTCTAAAAGTAGGCTCCCTGATTAATAAATGTGTGGAAATGTTATACTTTTCTAAGTGACCTACTTACAGTTTTCACACAATTACAATTAGAGGTTGGCAAAGGGCAATTCTTACCACTTTGCAGTTAAGTGGGAAGAGATTTCACAATGAAAAGCAGAAAAGATAATTGCTGTACCAAGATAAATACTTTTTTTATCTTATCATTATAAGATTAAAAAAAAAAAAAAAGTATTTATCTTGGTAAGACAATCATAGAACTTTTACATTTCAGACCCAGTAAAGACATTTCAATCTGAACACTAAATCAAACTCTCTGAGTCATCAGATCTGGCACATTTCCCAGTTCAAGTTTCTGAAATAAGTCATGCTGACATCAATCATAGTTGACTTTATTTCCACCCCACTGAAGAGTGGTTGAATATTTTTGAGAACATGGGAGTCCTGGATGCAGCTGTGTCAAGACTCAATTAGATGACCAGTCAAAGCATCTCCCAGCATATACTGCAACTCTAAAATCAGCATGGTTCACTCTTAATGTCAACAAGTAAGCAGGAATAAACAACAATCTTTATAATGTGTAATTTGTATGTAAAAAACTCAATAACATATTCCAATGGTAAGAGTAAAGATCATGATGATATACATTACATTACTGTATTCACATTAGTATGCACACAGCATGTATAGGGCTATGAAAAATGCATATGACTAAGACAAGTGTAATGTACCTCATTTGGATTCAGTGTTGCAGTGAAAGAGACTGATTCAGAGTTTCTCTCTTGATTGAAATACTTTAGCTGTTTTAAAAGTAATGGATGTCAAAAGAAAAATACCACAAACAGAAGTTGGACATTAAATGCTGTACTTGCTAAAACATTTTTCAGAGAGGTAGTGATTGAGAGGGACTGGCAGAGACTGAATTACTTGAAAGGGGCCCTATTATTATCATTTCAGGTTCATATTAGTATTTTTGATACATGACTGTGACTGTTTCCATGCTTTAATGTTCAAAAAGGTCTTTATTTGTCTCATACTGCCTGTGCTGCATTTCCACTTTTCACCCTCTGTCTGAAACCAGAGCCCAGTCCGCTCTGATTGGTTAGCTGACCGGCTCTGTTGGGATTTGTCGACCGCTTATGGCGCATTTCCACTGCAGCGCGGGGCATGGTTTAAGCGTGCCGTGCCAAACCCTGGCAAGGGGGCTACAACTATAACAAAATTAACATATTTTCCTGTGATTTAATTATAATACACGTTTCAAAATGATGCCGAAGAAATAACATACTGATACCGGTAAGTAAAAACCATGAAATAATGCTTTGACAAGTCTGCAGACAAGACAGCAGGCGAAAAACCTTTTAAAATGCGTGTTTTCTGAATGGAGATTGGCTAAGCTAACTTAACCCTTTCATGCAGGAATTATGAAAGCCTCAGTCAGGATTTTTTTACCAAGTGTTATTATTGCTCTTGGGGCATGAAAAACAAGATTTGAATTTTTTTTTTTTTAAATCAATTTTTTTCAAAGAGATTTTCATATGTCCACTCAGAGATGTACATTTTGAAAAAATGATAAATAAAGATGTGCAAACTTAAAATTACATTATAATAACATAAGTATATTGATTTACGGCCCA
>NW_011338735.1:0-11407 GCF_000735185.1 Notothenia coriiceps
ATCAGTCTGGAGGCGAGCAGCGGCCATCACTACATCCGCTCCGTCCTTCCCGAGGGACCTGTGGGTCGCTGTGGGAAGCTCTTCAGTGGAGATGAACTGCTTGAGGTGCAAAAAACACACTTTTAACAGTGTTTCCATTTTGTCTCTGACATTTTTGCCATTAATAATTACAAAGGCTGAACTATCAACATGTACCTACTACTACTACTACTACTACTACTACTACTACTACTACTACTCCTACTACTTACCTACTACTACTTACCTACTGCACCTAAATGAAGCTAATGCTAGCCTCTCCTCTCTCAGGTCAACGGCTTGTCTCTGATTGGTGAAACGCACAAGGAAGTGGTGAGGATCCTGAAGGAGCTCCCTCTCTGCGTCTACATGACCTGTTGCAGACCCGCCCCCCACCTGCAGATTGACATGCACGATGTCCAACCAGAACCAGAGATTCTGTCTACAGTGTCTGCATTAAAGGTACTGCAAATGCAATGCTCAAACATAGCAGATTTACTCGAATGTATTATTGTTTTAATATACATTTTAATGAGCATTAGATTGCATTTGTCAAGCATGATTTGGGAGTAAACAAACTGAATTTTAAAGGCTATTGTAGCAGAAGATGCATTCAAGTCGAGTTGGAAACTACACACCTGAGCATGCATTGATGTATCATGAAATGATTTCCCATTTCTGCATATGAAAGGGAATATGGAGTGCAATGTTCTCCCGCTATTAAAACCCATTGCTCGTTATTAGCTTAGCACGATCTGTTAATCGCTCCATTGACTTTGAATTAAGTCTTATCAAAAAGCAGAGAAAAGTTTTTTAGGACCAATTCTAGTAATATGTCTGCACCAAACATGTGCAGGAGATATGAGACATCAGAAACATCTAGTCTCTTGGGGAAGGTGACTTTCATCTATCCAGCTTTAACAGTGATAATGTGCTAAGGCCCGAGCATCCCCGGAGATATTTCCCTTTTATCTCCTGCCAGAATCATACCGGAGGGTAGCAGCCCAGGGGTTGGGACTGAAAGTGAGGCAGGCAGGCTGTTACAGATGGATTTTGGGCTTTTCTTCTGCAGAAACAAATAGACCTGAGCATTGTGCGGGCGGCTGCAGACTCAGAGGTGAAGGCGGCAGCAGCAGCAGCAGCAGCAGTGACAGTGGAAAATGTGACGGAGGAGGTCATAGCCTCTCCTCTGGCCATGTGGGAGCTGGAGATCCAGAACATCGAGCTGGAGAAAGGAGAAGGAGGATTGGGATTCAGCATCCTCGACTACCAGGTGGGAAATCTTTAGTATACGTTGTTTACAGTTTGCTAGTTGTAGGCAGGCCTTTCAAAAAAAGTACGCAAACTTCAATCTGTATATTAATATTGTATATTCAATAGAGATTATCTAAATCTTTCACAGTTGATATATACAAATACATACTGTTTATTCTTTATTTTATTGTGCAAAGTCTTGTAAAAAAAGTATTTCCGATTCAATAAAAGTATATCTAATGGTATCCTAATGGCTTATTTAATAATATTACATTAAACCCACAGATCGGTTCTTTTGATGTTGTGTTTCTATCATAAACCTAAGGAGCAGAAAGTTCGATATCGAGTATTGCCTTTTTTCACCCATATTTAATGCTAATTCTGACTGCTGTACAAATATTATATAAATGTCTGAGCCTGTCATCCATTTTGGGAACAGTAGGTATCATTTAGCATTACATATATTTCCATTAAATAATCACTGAAAACTTCTTTAAAACTAGCTTCCAAGACTTTTTGTTAAGGTCAACCCTATGAATTGATTCTGGTTAAGAAAAGGATATTTTACAACACATTTGTTTGTTTTAGTTGGAGAGCCGAGTGCTGTTTCCTCAGAAAAAAGCACGTAATAAAACATTTCCTGTGATTTCCATGTACATTTGAGTCTGTGAAGTTCACCTGTTCCTCCGCCTCAGGATCCGCTGGACCCGGCCAAGACGGTGATCGTGATCCGCTCTCTGGTTCCCGGCGGTGTGGCGGAGCATGACAGCCGGCTGCTGCCAGGAGACCGCCTCATGTACGTGAACAGCACAGAGCTGGAGAACGGCAGCCTGGAGGACGCAGTGCAGGCGCTGAAGGGGGCCCAGCTGGGCATGGTGCAGATAGGAGTGTCCAAACCGCTGCCTGTAAGCAAACAATCAGCATTTCAATTATTATGAAGGAAAATATTACTTGTGTTGTGGGCGATAACAAGGCAAATGTGTGCTTATATTTACTAGTTATACTTTTGTGTCATGAATGTGTCCCTGTGAGTCAGCTTGTCATGAGGGTTCAGCTTACGAGGCCTTGAATATTTCATGCAGGAAAAAGAGAGGAGGCTTAGCTTTCCACCCACTGCTCATTCAGAAGAGGCATCCAGCCTTTAACGCTCTTGTTTCACATACTATGTTATTGGATTTTCCAGGCCCTGTTGTACCACACCGGGGCAGCTGTGTGAATATTGGGCCTGTCCAACAGCATGTTCACCACTGCAGGCTCCTGCTCTCTTTGTACGTCACTCTCTGCAAAATTGCTCGCATTCTTTCAGCTTTACAGCTTGGATTCTCCCGTATTGAATCTGCCCATTGGATTACGCAGTGAGACCTCTGGGCTGCTGAGGTTAGATTACAGAGCTGCAGGAAACTGGAGTTAAACACCGCTGCTGCAGGACGGGGATCTTCTTCTGAGGGGGATTTTGTGTAGCGTGTCTAGGCTGCATGCTACACAAAATCAATATCAAGAGCTTAATACATATGAAATGTTCTTGAGCTTGTCTGTGACGTTTGGGCAACTTTCCTGCACCCCTATCTTTCTCTTTAATCAGCTCTCAATAACTTCTAACTAACATATTTTCCTCATTCCATACTAACTCATTTGTACCTGATTCGGTCATTAAAACAATTTAAAAAATCAGATTATTTGAAGCTGGAGACTCTGAAATGATTTCTCCACTTTCCTAGGGAATATGTGGATATTCCCACTCTCCACACCCCTATGGTGAGCAGGAAATTACTCCATCATCCACCATCCATTCATTTGACTTCAACAATATTTTGGTTGAAGAAGGAGAGGAAGAAGGACCGGCTGAGGGCAACGTTTACCGAGCAGAGCCGGCATTGGTTAGTTAGCTTCTGGGAAAAAACTAAAAAATCAATCAGAACATCTTGAAAATGGAAAAACAGATTTTGCTCAACATATTTGCTTCTGCTTATATTGACCATTACTCTGATGCCATATATGATGTGATTTAATCGTTTCTGTGATTAGATAGTTTACCTCATTGATCAAATATAAAGTTTTTAGTGCCAGTTGGTGACTGTTCTTCCATTGATGATCACAGATCGACACCAGCGAGGCGGAGCAGTTAGATCATTCTTACTCCACGATGGACGACGACTCTTTCCAGGCGTCCATGATGGCTCTGCACGGCAGCAGCTGCAGCGCCGACCTGGACTATCTGCACGCATCTACACCCAAGGTAAGAGGCACAGGGAATATACCCCACGTTATTCTCACATAAATAATATGGCTGACATTTACACATCAGACTAGGCATATTCTGTGTACTCACATTATCCCAAATGTACTCGCGTCTCCCAGATGAATAATTTGAGTGATTCTATATATACACTGTATTTAGTGAAAAATGCACTTCATGCGGTTTTAAACAACATTTTTACCATGTATCTTTTAGATCTTGGTGCTTTTTCACGCTATATTTTAATTATATGAAGGATAATGGTGATGGCACCACAACTTGAAGCCCAACCAGGGTGATCATTTTCAGCCAAACAGCATCAGAGAAAGACATTTGAACTGCTTTTTTCATTGTTTTTAATGGTTTTAGTTAGAGGTAACATTTATTTTGGAGATCAGGTGGGTAATTCGGCTTGTTAAAAAAAAAACTCCTGAACGTCTGAATCTGAAGTTATCCGAGGGAAATGCTCTGCTTTGTAACGTCAAACTGCTTTTATTCTCTGTTTTTACTGCTTATAACAATCTATGGATAATTCTGCTCTTGGTTAAACCAATAATGACCTCCCATGACCCCTCACATTCTGACTGAGAGACCCCTAGTGGCAGAAAAATACATTCAAATGCACGCCAACAGTAACTGCCCTTTTTCACCATGTAGTCATTAGTCTTTGTTTTCGACCATGCAGCGCCCAAATGCCAGGAGAGATGTTTTCTTTGTGAAGGCAGTAACAACATTTCTGACTTTCTGTTGTGATGTGAGAGCTGTAGCTGTGGCTGCCCTACAGCAACAGCTACAGCAAATGGATTTTAAACTATAAGAAAAATAAACAAAGAAGAGCAAGGGGCCACACAAACTGTTTTCCCAGCGGCTGACCTTATTTGTGGGGCCTTCCGAATCATTTATACTATAACCGTGCAGCCGAGAGGGACTCGCACATTTTACAGGACAGGGGGGATTTCACAACAGATTTCAGATGTGTGTATGAGGGCAGACGGCACGGTGTTTTCCCTGTGATGATGAACAGTTTTTCTCCCTAAAGCTCCAGAGAGAGCAACAAGTCTGCTTATAAATCTACTTCACTGACCGTAAACGGTGAAGCAGCTTTCTCTCACTTGCTGACAGTATCTAAGATTATTTTATTTTGAGGAATATGAATGTTTTTTTATCTATAAAGGTGGGTTTTAGAGACTAAATAAGTGAGTCTACGCTGTCAATAAAGCACTCCTTTTTCTGAGTGCATTGATAGATTACATTCATGCATCGGTCATTCTGATCAAGAAGACCATAACAAATTTATAAATCAGAAAGGAAGTCTTTGATTTGTATAGTGTTTTTTTTTTTTTTTAAATGCACCAGACTTAGATCTGTCCTTTTAAAATAAACCAACCAATTTAAAACATAATTTCTCGATTTATTTTCAAAGCGATTCTATAAATGATGCATGCTTAAACTTTATCTGGCTACGCCTGGAGCGTGACAGTCAAAGTTTGAATAGTTTTTTACGATCTTGACTCTGTCATATGTAATTAATTTTGAGTGTTCTTTAGGAAACTGATTCTGCCTTCAGACATTTGATGAAATGTCTTCTATTTGTGTCATCTCTGCATGCCATAATATGACTCATTACACACAGTATCGTTAAGTTATGTACACTTTTTAATGGGGTGAATTTATTATAGACACTAAAGTAAACCACAGCGATTCCCTTCATTTTTTAAATCCTACACAAATAAATGTGCCCCCCTGTTGCCTGGTATATCCTTCCCATCTTCATAATTGCATCGTTTGCATACCTGCACTCGTCACAGGCCACTTCACTGTGGATTTATAGCGCTGCCTTATTAAAATGAAACCTCCTATTTCTTGTTCTACTCTACTTCCCATGTCTGCTCATTGAGCCCCACTTGTATTATCCATTTGCATATTCTAACTGTTTTCTAAAGATTTATACTTCTGGCTCTGGCTCCCAGAGGGAAGTGCTCGCTGAGATTCATCACTACTCATCAGGCCTCTAATAAAGTCTTAAATGCTGTTACAATAAAACCACATTTTGTGCACGGCAAGCTCAAGATCTCCAGTAATTCCTGCCACTCTCTATTGGCCACTGATGGCTTTTCTATGGCTCATTACGAGGGGGGCGGGAGGCGACTGAACAAGATGAATTCCCCCCGATTGTGTGCCTATGTGAGGGTAGCGCTCCTTCAGCTGCTGTGCTCTGTTTTACTGCAGCTGACGGCTCGTCTCGACCTGTTGGAGGAGCGTCCCGGCTTTGAGACACCGCTCGGCCTCGAAGACGATTTCCCAGCCTTCTCCCCGCAGAAGTCTGCCTCTTTCTCTCCTCCCAGTCTCAGAGGCCCGACGTTTAACTCCATACTGAGCCCCTCTGACCACTTCCTGGCACCACACGCTGACAAAGAGGAACCAGAGCAGTGTTTAAACTCTGAAGCAGGGACCGGAGCATTAGACGAACCTGCAGAGACACCCATGTCTTTTGAAGATATTGGAGATATAAATTTGATAAAGGTAAAACCATAAGTCTGATTACAAACTATATATTATAATTACCATGTTTAACAATTTTCATATTGTGCAGCCTCATTATAAACCACATATTTAAAAAATGTCATATAGGCGGTACTTAAAGTGGACCTATCATGCTATATTTGAATAATATAGTGTAGGACCATACCTATATAAGGCAAATTTATACTTTTTATTTTTTTAAATACCAAACAGTATCAATATCATTTCGCTCAATTTAACACTGTCTTTGCATGGGCTGATTCTGTGAGAACAGCACCATCTACAGGCCTGGCATATGTACTACAGCGTCTCCAGCGCTTTCGAACGGCAATGTCCGTGGCTGTCTCCTCCTGATTGGTGGATTGGCCCAATAGCCGTAGCGCCACTTCTGTCACGTCATAGAAGTGATCAGATCCGTTGCAGCCCCTTTTTAAGAGATTTGGGTATGGAGGAAAATAGAGAGGGTTGTGTTTTCTGACACTTGGTGAGTTCCCTGGAACACCGGGGACACATATTCATGTATAAAAGATGTACAAAAGTGCATTTTGCATGATAGGTCACCTTTAAATATTGCATTATCTATGTTTTTCTGAATAGTTTTGTCTTTTGTTGACACAAAAGCTATTTAATTTTTAATCTGGGCTTCCTCCAATGACATAAACACCTTTGTTTTTAAAGAAAAGCATAGAAATGGATGGATTTTTGTTATATGTGCACATTATACTCAACTTTTATCTTACATTTATAAGCCTGCAAACTTGATGTGAGTGAGTTTTCAAAAGAAGTTGGAAGAAAATTGCTTTAGAAATAAAAGAAACCTCCAATGAGATGCAGTTTTTTAGAGACTTGGGTGCAGTGAAGCTGTCACTTCAAGGACTCTTCTTTCGCATGTGCAATAGAAAGACACTGTGGGCTGTGGAACACATACCTCTCTACTGTCATTAATTCTTATATTTCCTGGTACTCTTCCACAGATATTTGAATACCAAAACTATAAGCGAGGATGATGGACTGCAACAATTCAGGCATGGAGGTCAAAAGACAATCGCTCTAAGAGCTTGGCACTTCCACTAGTCTCGTACGATGATGAACTGTGATACTATCAATCCACTTGGATCCAAGACAGACACAAACATCTGTTTGGCATCATACTTCACTGAACTCCTTTCCTGTGTGTTTTGGAATGCAGTCCACAAGAGTTATGAAGCAGAAAGGCATAGTAATGATAACACTTGGAAACGTCCTTGGTGAGGTGCCAGAACTCTGGAGCCCGATGCTATTCACAAGAAAACTATTCCATAAACTCTATGTGAGATCGGTTGATATTGTTAGAGAAAAGTGTGCTTACCCCATGCTAAAAGACTGGCTGGAGCTACATATCCCAGGAAATCAGCATGTTTCATGCAAAGAGATTTGAATACAGACGCAACACTGTTCTTCTATTGCAGGGTGTTGCTAGTTAGCTTGATTTTAAGAATAGAGAGCATTATTGTTTAAAAAGGTAATTAAACAAGTTTTTTCTCTGATATCCCTGTTTGGAATGCTAACTGTAAAAAAACATTGTATGACTACTGCAGCACTACCCTCCCCCCCCCCACCAGCACAGTTCACAGTTTCGCCGCTAAGAGAGGGTGTGTGTGTGAGGAGCTCCACGGATGGGTCCATTTGGGTACCCAGGAAGAAAACAATGGAAAAAGATAAATCTCCAACGAGGGGTTCTGGGGCAGCATAGACAGTTCTTTTCTGTGTTAGAGTTGTACTCGCTACAGGGTGTACTTTGAGGGTTTGTGACTTTGCAGACCGTTTACATGCATAAAAACCTTCATAACACACAAGGGGACGGTTAATAACCTGAAAAGCATGACATGAGACCTTTAAAGCATGGAGACATGTCACAGTTGAGACACTAAATACAAATATGAACCTGAAAATAAGCATAATATGTTTTCTTTACAGTGTCTGGAGACATAAATATATGTTTGGCCTTCCCCATTAAGGCTTCTTCAATTGCTGTTGTACTGTTTTTTATTTCACACAGAATTGTTGGTATCTGCAACTACAAAACACAAACATCGATACTGATGTGTTCAGAAGAACAAATCCTACGATAATTGTTTAATAAAAACATATTCCCTTCTTGATCCTGTAATCAAGAAACCACACAATCAATCTCATTCCAATGGTTGACAAAGAGCGTTTTTGACCCCTAATCACACTATGAAAGATAAGCCTCAGTTTGCTCGACATTTGAAGCGTACTCCCGCTCCGCTAAGGCTGGATTTCAGCTCTAGGAAATATGAAGCAGGGCCTCAGATGCGCAGGGCAGCAGCTTCATCATTAGGCCTGATGGATGAGGGCCCGAGCTGGGCAAGGGAGGAGGACGAGAGGGATGGAGGAGGAGCGTTAGACAAGAAGGATGGCGAGAGATGGAGGGTAAGTGGGAAAGAAAGAGTGGTTGAGAAAGATTTACAGAAGATGCTATGAAAGGAGAGAACGATGAACGGAGGGAGCCTCACAGGCGTTCGCAGAGGAGGATCCGTCTAACAAATTACCTTCTCCTCCATTACAAAGCCTGTCAACCTGGACGCCGCTGTCAGCTCTCATACACACTCATGCCTGTCTCTGTCCTACACGCTCACACACACACAACCACCTATAGACACGCTCACACACACCTAACCAACGGCTTGTACTTGCTTCACTGCCTTCTCAAGAGTGCGCAAACGTGCACACGCACACCTTCTGCCTCCTGTTAACAGGTGATAAAGGAGCTTGTCACCGCAGCAATGAAGGCGGATGCTGTAGTAACGTCATAGCAACTCCGGAGTGTCAGACACAAGTGAGTGTGGCTGTCAGCCGCTCGTGTTTTATAGCAGTCTGTTGTAAACTGGGCAGTTAGGACTGAGTGTGTGGCTGGTTGGCTGACTGACTGACTGACTGACTGACTGATGCACTTCTTCTCTGGTTCACTCACTAGCTGAATGACTGGCAGAGATATTATAATTTTTCCTCCAATTTTATGGTGGCCGACAGCTGCAAATGCGCTACAACGGATCTAGAAAACATTCGCCAACATGACGAAACTTGCACAGAATCAGAATCCCTTTATTAGTCCCACAGAGGGGACATTTACATTGTTACTGCAGAAAAGAGCCAAAGACAGCTTAATGTTAAGTGGAAGCATTCATAAAAAAAATTAAAGATACAAATAAATGATAAAAAAAGGTACACAAGTTACAAAAAAACACATCCTGTAACAGTTCTGAGGATTTAACAGTCAGGTATATATTGCACAGTTATTACGGCCTATATATTGCACATATTTTGTATTTAACAACAAGTATTGTTATAGTCTGTGTTGTTGTGTGTGTGGGGGTCTACTAGGGGCCGTGGTGGTTATATAGTCTGACGGCTGCAGGAAGGAAGAACCTGCGGTATCTCTCCGTGAAAACACTGATGTTCTTGTCTGATTGACACTCCAGGGTCCTCACGTACTGTGGACGGTTGGTGAGGTAGTCCAGGATACAGGAAGTAAAGTTGGTGATCCACCCCCGAGAGCTGCAGCTTGTCCCCCAGGAGTGGGGGCTGGATGGTGTTGAAGGCACTGGAGAAATCAAAGACCATGATCCTCACAGAGCCCCCAGCCTTCTCCAGGTGGGAGAGGGACCTCTGCATCAGGTAGATGACGGCGTCATCCACCCTGATGTCAGGCTGTTCCATCGATGGTCTCACAAGGGGCCGAAGGTGTCCAAGGACTAGCCTCTCCAGGGTCCTCACCAGCTGTGATGTCAGCGCCACCGGCCGCTAGCTGTTGTGGTAACCTCCCTTGCTTCAGGCTCAGGTTGAAGAGGAACTCCACAATCCCACACAGCTGGTCCGCATAGGATTTGAGGAGCCTTGAGCTGATGCCATCTGGACCCGCTGCCTTCCTCGCCTTACACTTCTGCAGCTCCCTCCTCACCTGGTTGGTTGTGAGGGACAAGGTGCCATCAGCGGATGGGTGGGGGTTTGCGGGGGGAGAAGAAACAGGGGCTGGTGTGAGAGGTGTCTGAGAGCCGATGGTCGGGGGCTGAGTAGGGGTGGGAGAGGTGACAGGGCCATTTCCGGGCAGTGGGGACAATGGGGGGTACAGCAGGGGGGAATGGGTCGGGGGAGGGGCGCCTGACTGATCAAATCTATTCAAGAAAATATTCAGGTCGTTTGCCCACTGACCTGGGAGTCTGGCTCTTTGTAGAGATGGTCTTCAGGCCTCTCCAGACTCGCTGATGTTCCTCTGCTGCAGCTGTTTTTCCCCTCTCTGATTTTCCTCCTCAGCTCCCTCTGCACAGTCTTCAGCTCCTCTCTGTTGCGCAGTTACTAAAAGCTCTGAGAAGCAAATTGCTTACTCTAAAAAATGCAGCAAGAAGCTCAAAACACATCGGATACCTGGGCGAACACTAAAAGGTGATGCATACAGCTGGGACCAGAGCGATTGTTGGCGGTCAGGGATTATAAAGTTGGCCAACTGTCGCTGTTGTTAGAGTTAGACCGTTTCATAATTGTTAGCGTCTTGTTAGATATGAAATGACTAGGTTACCTTTGTTAGCTAGCTTTCTTAATTTGCAGATTTTCTTTAAATGCAACGCTTTAAGTAAAAATGTTGCATGTTTCAATGCGCATGTTTGTCAAGTCTGTGCAGAGGTTTCTTTAAGGCGGGGTAGGTAATTCGCTTCAGAAACATTTTGTTATATTCCATGGAATGCTCTTAACATCCCGATAGCAATGAATACATTAAATGCTTTGACAATAAATACATACAAAAATGTCATCTGTGGAAGCCGTGGCGCTGTAAAAAGCACGACCAATCATCTGAGCAGGCCCGGCTAAAATAACTGGATGGCCTACCCGCCTGTCAGCCTTCCATCTGTGCACAAACTTATCTCGTGCCCCCATTGGTCATGTGCGCGTTCGTGTGTTGGAGGAGGGACTCTTTTTCGGCTGCGTACTTTTGTTGTAAAGTGTGTTGTTAAGACTAGAAAAGAACAAACGCAGTCGATTTACCTTTTACTAATGGACACTGTAATGGAGATGACGCATGTAACTGTAAATGGCAGCATTACATGTTTGTAGTAGGGGTGGGCGGATCGATCCCAAAATATCGATACTTTCGATATTGCGTTACGTTTCAAAATATCGATACTAGAGCCAATAGGATCGATACTTTTATACTTTTTTTCCCCGTCTCCTCTACTCGTCAATTTCTTCAAAAAACTATGTGCAGACGAACACAAGTATATTATGCTCTTTTCTTCTCTCTCCACTGCTGTCCTCCGCTTCTCGAGGCTCGCGCACGCGCAGCGCGCTCCCTGCCTGAACGCCGATTATCAAGCTGACTGA
>NW_011338736.1:0-4441 GCF_000735185.1 Notothenia coriiceps
GCATAGCAGTTTAGTGTCGGCTTTTCAGCATAAAGCATTCCCACTAGAAATTTCTTCAGGAATTGCATTCTCTAGTTATGTATAAAAGACATCAAAAAGTGCATTTTGCATGATAGGTCCCCTTTAAGATTTAAAAATCAATAGTCAAGTACAGGAATGCATTTAAAAAAACACTCTGAATAATGAATCACACACATTCACTAACACACTATGGGTAATCTATACCAAAGCAGAAATCCCAAGTTTTCATCATGCATAGCAATAAAAATACTGTACCATATTCCTACAGTACATGTGTGTCATGCAGGCACTTACCTGGATCGGCTGACATCATAGCGGCTGAGCCAGTGTTGCAGCATCTCCTCACAGGTCTGCAAGGCTACTGTCGGGCCAAACAGGGCCTCTTGAAGTTTCGCCTTGGTGAACAGCAGGCTGGAGAGGAGTCACACACACACACACACACACACACACACACACACACACACACACACACACACACACACACACACACACACACACACACACACACACACACACACACAATACTTATCAGTCTTTTCTTATGCTGCATTTTCACACTTCACATTTTGTACACTATTTTTTGAGTTTTGAGATTTGCTTCTATAACATCTTCTCTCAGATTATTGGAAAGAAACATTGACAATACACATTTAGATGTTAAATGTACTAACTGTGTTCATTTGAAGATTTCACAGAAATAGTGGCATTAGATAATGCTTCATATACACCAAGCTCTTCTTGCCAAATGTTTTTACAGAGGAGATTTTTAATAATTTAATCATTCAAAGACTGAATTATAGAACATTTTATACCAAAAAACATTGCTTAATTGTTTTTTTCACAGTATTGCCAGATGTATGTGGTTAAACCAATATATATTTAAAAGATCTTAGTAAAAAGATGATGGCAAGGAAATGAAAATAAGAATTTTGAAACTGGCTTCATACGTTGCAAATGAGCGCACATTTAATAGGACAATGCTTAACTTGCATTTTATTGACCCTATTCACCTCTAGTTTCTTTCCTTAAAGTGTACCAAAAACACAAGTTGCTGTTTTTGTACCCGTACGGTTGTTAAACTGTGCACTCAGTAGCCTGGAAGATTGTTTATGTTGGCCAAACCCAATCAAACCTGTTCTTATTATCACTGATCACATGAGTGTGGACACACAACATGATTTTCCCTGAAAAGAAGATTACCGGTAATTGTTTTGTAAGTTCACAAATACCTTCCAACATTTGTTAGTGTCTGCTACTGAAAACACAGCATTTAACCTGCAAACTAGCTGATATTATCCCCATGCAGCTGACAATTGCTGATTTGGTTATCAAAATAAAGAATTGTTTCTACGGTAGCCGGTTAAGTGCTTAGGACCCATCACCATCTCACTGATGCATGAGGCACACGTAGATTAATACAAGCAGAGAGAGGTAAAGATAGTCATCAACAACAGGCTCTGAGAGTTTGTACGTGTGTGTGTTGCAGCGTGTTGAGAGGTTGATGAGTAGAGGCCATTGAGTGTTTCCGCTCTGCCCATTTAGTTGAAGACAACTGGTTAAGTGATGTGGGAGTCTCTGATGTGTGTATGTGTGTAGTAATTGCCAGAAGGGGCTCTCAGAGGATGCAGTCTGTCATGGGCATCACTCATCCATGAGTATGAGGAGAAAGGGAGTGAGGGGGAGAGACTGTGGTGTAAGCCACATCTGACACCCGCCTGCCCCTCTGTCCACTGCCTCCATGTTCTAAAACACTCTACTGTCCAGGGGGAAAAAAGTTGCGCGGGAATGAGTCCTAAAACCAGGAATTGAGTTCGCATTTAACCACTTCCAGTTCTCTTGTCCCAAAGTCTTTCTTTCTCTATCAGGATCCCCATTAGTCAAACTTATTTTTAATGCTTACAGTAAATGCCTGAAATAAGATCTGCGTTTAACATAAGCTTGAGAGAATTTCTTCTTTCTTTTTTTTTTTGAATTTCTTCAAAATAAATATAAAATACGTCAACAAACACCGCACTAGCCAATGTGTCTTAAAAGCGGCAGTTGCTAGCAAGGGACTAAAAAAGGCTATTAAACGTCATCACGCCAAACATTAGCCGCCTTTAGCTTAGCGGTGGTGACACTAACATTAGCATTTTACTTCTGGCAGTTACATTTATACTTAAAAAAACTGAAGAGTGGTGTGAATAGGTGGAGATCATCCTGCTGAACATATATTTGTTCTGAAATATTGCAAAATACAAGGGAAAAATCCTGTTGTTTTTTGAAGTGGGACCCCTTGATGCTAATGCTAACTTCTGGGTCGGCCTAAAAAAATAACTAAATAGGAGAGAAGCAGAGAGGGAAAGAGAAACAAATGTAATGAAGGAAGGGTCCAGGATCGATTGCAGAGAGACAAGCTTGTGTCAGGGGAAAAAAACTCTCCAAGAAATTAACCTTGTTACCGACTCACAGAGGTGTGTGTGTGTGTGTGTGTGTGTGTGTGTGTGTGTGTGTGTGTGTGTGTGTGTGTGTGTGTGTGTGTGTGTGTGTGTGTGTGTGAGGGTGTAAAAAGAACATGTAGAGATGTTAGAAAATACAAAAATGAAAGTGTGTGTTGAAGGAAGTCATGACGTTCGGATGACAAGTGCTGCCCAGGGACATTGTGTTAAGGATACGCCTGCCAGTAAAGGTCCATCAGAGTGTGTGATTGTGTGTCTCCAGGCTACCCATTACCAGTGTGGAAAAGCATTCAGATGCATAGTGATGGTATAAACCCATTCTTGTATAGAAATGTGACAAGGTGTATGTGTGTGGGAGTGTAACATGCGTACAGGACTGACTTATCTTACTGTGTATCCTGGGTATAACACGTTTAGAACCATCTAAAATAGTTCATTTTAAGAGAGTAAAAGCTATAAAAGCTATTGAAATAATGGTAAAGCCAACCAAAAAAAAGTTAATATTCGGAGAGCGCAGGCCAAAGTCAAAACTAATAGTACATTTATGTTCTTTTCGTTTTAGTTCTTTAGTGCATTTGCATTTGTGTTTTTATGCTTGCATAGTTTTTTATACTGCAGCTCATTTCGCATAATGAAAGTGTTGTGTGGATGAAATTTGTACCAAAAATGTTGCCTCGTACCAGAGTTGTTGTTCAGATTTGAAGGGGAGGTTTACGTGATTAGTCCCAGTCAGGAACACAATTTTCCAATTAGTCTGACCCAAAATGAATGCCTTAAATGCCCATGCTGCAATGTGAGCAAAAGAGTAAAAGGTTTCAGGAGTATCAAAATGTAATGGCTTCCTTATTGGGTGATGCTACACCCTTCCACCAAGTTTCCTGGAAAAAGTGCCAGTAGTTGCTAACAGGCAAACCAACAGACTAAGCCCAAAGAAAACCCTGGAAAATTAGAACCAAGTGTAACAAAGGGAACATGTAGGAAGACCTCATTTTGAATCAACGGTAAATAGTATTGTCAGGTAGCAAATCAGGATACGAGGTAGGTACTAAAAACTGGAAACATTTAAAAAAGGCTGTTTTTAAAGACGTTATTATCACTGCAAGAGTGGTCAAAATTTGAGGATTTACACCTACCTCTTCTCAATTAAAGCACATATTCAAACCAGCGTGAGTCTTTACAAAATGCTTTTACCGCGTACATAGTAATTGGTTACAGTACATCTATTCTAAGTCATCCAAGTGTTTCCCAACTTATTATTAACCACTTGATCACAGCCAGTGTTTCCCTTGCATGTTCAAAAAGGTCTATTTCATGGAGATTACAGCACTCCAAACTACACAACACATTACAAGAGATGTCACTTCCAGGCTCCTGGGAATGAGTCTGCGTGGTGTGAGCAGCCTGAGCGTAGTGTATGAGGACTGTGGCGGTGTAGCTCAGTGTAAAACGCTCAGCGGTGGTCAGCTAAGAGCGGAGAGTACCAACGTAAACTCCACATAAAAATAGCTACCAATGATCCAGTATTACTCACTCTGCACTCCCACAGACCCGAGTGTGTATTCTCTACAGGCACATGGCTGCATGCACACTTATATTTTTATATATATAAACATCTATGTATGCAGTACAGTGCATGCATGCAGATTAACAAGCCGGTGCTGACATGCTTGCTTTGTGTTGCAGGGCATAAGCCAGGCACGTGCCCACTAACTCACACTTTTACAGATGCACGCACATGCACAAATTAACTGTAACATCCCATTAGATGAATGCAGAATCAAAGGCTGGGATTAATCATTCTCTTTAGCACAAACTGTGAGACCACTCTCCCTCTCCCCCCACACACACACACACACACACACACACACACACACACACACACACACACACACACACACACACACACACACACACACACCTCTGAATCTGTAGCAGAATCCCATTTCACATTGAAATGCATGCCTTTTTACTGGGTGATTAAA
>NW_011338736.1:5425-30294 GCF_000735185.1 Notothenia coriiceps
CCCACACACACACACACACACACACACACACACACACCTCTGAATCTGTAGCAGAATCCCATTTCACATTGAAATGCATGCCTTTTTACTGGGTGATTAAAATATTAAAGAAAAAAGGGAGAAAACGGAGACGAAGAGATACAAAAGATGCAAGAAAGAAGAATGAGAAAGAAGGAGTTAGAGGGGAAGAAATGGAGAGAGATAGAGAGAAAAGAAAGGCAGGGGGCGTGGGTATAGGATGTGGGAGAAAAAGGAGGAAGGAGAAATTCAGTGTGCTACAGTGAGCTGACAGTTTGCTGTGGTGCAGAGACGCAGAGGCTAACAAGAATCACACACATGCATGCACACACAACACACAGTGACACACAAACATGTATGTGCCAGATTACGATCTGGCACATCCACATCCGCACAACATACAAGTACACACACACACACACACACTCACACACACACACAAGACTGTCACGGCATGCCCAGCACCGTGCACGATGCAAGCTTTGATCTCTGAAGCTCGCTCACACTTCCAAAGCAAATGATATTCAGTGAGCTTGTTACTGAGAAAACACCTCTCTTCACTCCATAACTCTCTTTCTGCACCTATATCTGTGCCTCGGTCTCTCGTTCCCTGACTGAGGTCTGCAACTCGGCCTCTGCCTGATGGTTCCCGGGGGTATTGCTAATTTTTGCCGCGTTTAGAGCTAAAACAGTCAATAATTAATGTTAAAATCGAGTTCTTCTTGTTCTATTCTCACTAAGAACGTTCATCTCTGTGTGCATGCAAGCAAACATAAACAGGTGTGTTTTGAAGACTTACTGTAAGCTGTTTTATTATATAATTATGTGTGGATTGTGGACATAATGCTAACATGCACACTTGCCTTCAGACAGGAAGTTGGGTCATCCAATGAGCCTATAAGTGTCATGACATGTAGGGCCAGCGCATTGTTGCAGAGGTTTATGGGCAATGTATGCGTTGGCCTCTACGCCTGTATCTGAATCAAAGTTCTTTGTTCTTTTTTTATATTTCGGGCTGTTAGATACCAAGTGAGCTAAACGGCGGCCCTGAATCTGAAGAAATTTGCCTTGAAACGTAGATTAAACTATTTGTTAAGGTAGGCAGGTCAGGGATGGGTGCTCGGTGTCAAATTATCTGTTAATTTACAAGTCTTGAAACTAGCTGTTGACGCAAAAAAGAAAATGTTTACTATGGTAATAAATCAAGCGAGAAGTAGGATCATTTTCTTATAGATTTCTTTACAAGTTGCCCCCTTTTCATTATACCAAACAATGCAGATTTCACTTTTTTAGAGAGGCCCTATTATGCTTTTTGGGGTTTGCCCTTCCCTATAGTGTGTTATATAGGTTTGTGTGCATGTAAATGGTCTGCAAAGGCTAAAATCCCAAAGTTCCCTCCAGAGGGAGTTTCTCTCCCACACCCCTGCCTGAAACGCCTCCATTGGACTCCTTTGTTTACATCCCTAACATATTGACATCANATCATAGGAAGCTAAGCGTTATTTAAAGAGGTCCTGTTATGCTTTTGGGGTTTTCCCTTCCCTGTAGTGTTTTATATAGGTTTGTGTGCATGTACATGTTCTGCAAAGGCTAAAATCACAAAGTTCCCTCCAGAGGGAGTTTCTCTCCCACACCCCTGCCTGAAACGCCTCCATTGGACTCCTTTGTTTACATCCCTAACATATTGACATCAGCATGTAATTGTAACACTCGCACTTCTATTGGCTAGCGTTCCCATACATTGAACGTGAAATGCTAAGGGGACGGACATCTCTAAGCAGTTGACCAATCACAACAGATCCGACCAGCTAACCAATCAGAGTCGACTTGGCAGCACAGGCCGTATGAGAAAAAAAAAATGCACTTTGTGAACATTAAAGCATGTAAACGTGTCACAGTTGAAGCACGGGATACAGTACAAATATGAACCTAAAAAGAGCATTAAAAGTCCCCTTTAAGACACAGATTGCCTCTTGTATAATATAATATTATGTCAAACATCAAAATGGACTGTAAAACTGATACACTCGACTTACTTTGAGAGAGAAATAGAGGGATGGAAAAGTGTGTTAGCTGCAGGTCCCAGGCCAGATGAGCCACAATGAATTAGGCCTGTTCAGGCTAAGGCTAACATTTCAGGCTGTCGCAGAAATCTTCTGTTTGTCTCTCTTCAGCTTTTCCCTACCTCTGTTCAAATGTGCTCTACTGCTATGTAGAGGGAGGCTGTGGCTCTGTGTGCTGGACTTCGAATCAGGAGATAGCAAGTTCGAGTCCCACTGCAGTCAGCATGTCGTTGTGTCCCAAGACACTTCACCCCAAATTGCTCCTGTGGGGATTGTCCACAGTACTGAATATATGTAAGTCGCTTTGGATAAAAGCGTCTAACAAATGACATGTAATGTAATGTAATGTGTGTTTCCAAGCCAGTAAATATGTTATTGGGAACATAGATAAACATATGGTCATTTAGTAAGAATTCATTGTATTTCAGCTGCTTCCTCTCTGACTCAATGTCTCTCCATAACAACAGTTTTGGAACAACAACTGATGCCTGCTCTACCCATATGACCTCATGGTTACCGGGGCGATGGGGATTCCTGGCGCAGACGGCGGTGTGATTGGCTGAGCCCGGAAAAGAGCTCTTAAATGGGTCAAAGCAGTCAAGTGTCTCTATGCAGGAGGCGTGTGTGTGTGTGTGTGTGTGTGTGTGTGTGTGTGTGTGTGTGTGTGTGTGTGTGTGTGTGTGTGTGTGTGTGTGTGTGTGTGTGTGTGTGTGTGTGTGTGTGTGTGTGTGTGTGTGTGTGTGTGTGTGTGTATGTGTGTGTGTGTGTCTAAGTGTGCAATGTTGCATCGAGACAGAGAGAGAACAGATTTCATCTTCCAATTGTACATACAGTGCTGATCAGTAAAGCTTGTGTAATTATAAAGCCATCGTCTTTCCTGCACCCACCCACTGTCTCTTTCTTCTTCCTGTTTGGCTCTTACCATCCTCCCTTCCTTCGCTTTTTTCATGCATTTTCTTGTTTTTCTGCATGTGCACTCTCTTTCTCTCCCTCCTGATATTTAGATGTAGCCCATCTGTCTGCACTGGGACCTCGGAGGCCAACACTGACCCCAAATGGCTGCATTACGAAATGCTTTGCTGGGCTTTGAAATGTAGAAAGCACATCAGAAAGATGATGCAACATGCTTCCATATTATGGCTAGCGTGAACGAATTGGCCTGGATAGTTAATTTCATCTCTAATGGGGGGCTTCCTGCACAGCTAATTAATGTTTATAATGTGTTCGGGATGGCAGGCTACAATGCTTCCTGTGAAATCATGCGAGCATTTTAAACCAAAGTTTGGGGATTGTACTGCTGCTGACCTGCCTTCCACAATATCAATTAAAACTGGATTATTTTAATAAATGTCTTTGAGTATTTTCAGCTGAGATAAGAATAACACATTTATTTTTTGTTATGAAATAAAATTCAAAACGTTACAAAGACAACACAATGTTGTAATAATAATAAAGTATTGTTATTGATTAAAATCCTTTTTACTAACTGACATACTTTAACCTGTTAAGCCCTGAGCCTGTTTTTCAGGTCTCAGGCTCGAAAATGACATGCCCAGAACAAATGACCATATCTTCCCTTCTACAAGGGTTAAATTAATAATCCTTTTTCTCAAAGCAAGGTTACATCTGTGAGTTGGATGTAGAAGTGTCAGAATCAATATAGATGTTTTTATTTTAAAGTAAATTCAGATTGAACACAGTAAAAAAATGTAAATTATAGTGTCCGTCCAGAGCTGCCCAAAAGACAACAACAAAATCAACAAAAATTCCAAACCACAGCTCTGTATCCTTTTAGTAACTTTAATATACGTTAAAAGTTATGTAATATTATGTCCTTTTTAAACCTTTGTCAAAATATCAAAATGTTCAGGAAATGTTCGGTGAATGGTAAGCAATGCCAAGCCATAACCCCTTGAATGTACCTTAAATATGTTTCAAATAAGTGTAGCAGACAGGTGGGTTTATGTGTCGGACGACTTCTCTGTCACTAAAGCAGCAATGGGGCTCGGGTCAGAGCTGCAGTGTTAAAAGGGTGAGAGTGTGTGAGGGGCATAGGTACCGCAATGCAGGCCACCACTCTGGCACGTCTAAATAAGGCGTCAAGAGTGTGTGTGTGTGTGTGTGTCTGTGTGTGCTTGGCCTCCAACACAGTCGAGCTGAGACACCCTATCCTTACAGAGAGGACGAGAGTAAGGAAGGAGCCTCACTGCGGCACTTATTGTAACTATACACATAAACATGCCATAGAAAGTTTAAAAAATGTGTCCAGCAACCCATTACTGCCCTATCCTGAATTCACCAACACTTCCACCAACATTTTATGTCTCCCGTGTGAGTGGGACGGTAAATAAGTGGGCTTTACTTGAAGTTGCCGGGGTGCTGGCTGAGGGCCAGGTTCAGGGTGTCCAGGGCATGACGATGGTGTTTCTGGGCGCTCAGCAGCAGCGTCAGCAGGTGGAGGGAGTGTAAGTCGTCCCCACGGAGAGATAAAGCTGCCTGCAGGGGCTCGATGGCTGCTGAAACCTGCCAGACACACACACACACACACATTCTTAGGTATACTGTAATGTTACTTAATGATTAATGTCCGTTATTAAAGGATAATAACTGTGTTTGCTTATACCTGCCGCACAAGTGCCAGCTGCAGAGACAGGTACATCGCTATCAGAGCGTCCTCAGGGTCTAATGAATGAGCCCTGTGGAGCAGAGAGAGAACACAACGTGTTTATGAGAGGGAAGCACATTTCTTAAACAGCCTCTACTGCATGGTGCTTTCATATGGCAACACTTGGAGAAAATTGAGAATGTAAGGTCAATTCAATTGAAAAAAGTGTAAATAAAGACTAAATGAAATCAATAAATATAAATGATTGAAAGAAATTAAATATAATTTAAATAAATAAATACAAGATATTAATTATAAATATAGATGAAAATAGATGAACATTTTGATTTTATTGGACTTTTCACAACTGCGCTTTGTTTACAATGTTTATATTCGTTTGTTAGAATTGTTTATATTTTAACAAATGACTCCCCTTTAAAATAGTTATGTTTTTTTAATTTCTATTATTCAAGAAAATTATTAAGTAATACAAACACAAATGTTATCATGTAAAATTAATGCAATAGTGGAATGTGAAACAAAAACCTGAGTTTCAGTGGGATACAAGACCGACTAATGTACGTCTACACTTTGAGGCTTTATTTAGCCACAGTAGTACTTTGAGATAATTGCTAACATCTGCATACCGAGGCAATGCTAACAAGCTTTCAACATGCTTATGCCATCATGCCATGTTAACCCCATTAAGCATGGCTAAATATGAAATGCTTTATATGTATGTTTAAAATGAGAAAAACTTGGGACTACTGAATAAACAGGAATATACAGTAAAAAGAAGAACCTACTTGCTCAATGCTCGTAGCGCTTTTTTGTTGAACTCATTACGATCAGCTTTTAGAGAGGCTGGAGAGAGAAGAAAGATTCAAATGGTACCCCAAATAGCTTTAGCTTTGCTATAATTAAGCAGTTCAATCGTAACTATATATTATAAAGTAAAATACTGTTCACTTGGCAAGTGAATAGTATGAATGGCAAATAAGTTAAACCTATTTTTTACGAGAGATATGGGAAGATTGATACTATTACGATTGATACTATCATGTATCTCTCTCTCATCACCAAACATAAATCAATAGCCTCTATTCAAAGACATTGGAACTTTTTATCATCCTGTTTTTAATCTTTATCTAACCCTGCATACAAACTAGAGCCTTTCTACAAAAATATCAAAGTTAACAACTTGGTTATCATGAAACCATAGTGGGTCCAAGGAGTCAGGTGTGTGATATTATGTCATTATATTTTGCCACTCGTGTCATTACCATACTATATTAACGCCAGGGGAAGCCTTTTGCGTAGTATTTTGATGCAGAAGTTTCATGCATGGTTAAAAAAAACGTTGTGATACAGTCATGGTTAGGTTTAGGGTCAAGACACAAACCTACTTGGTAAGGATTAAATACAAATATAAAGGTTTCAGTTATTTGATTCGGTGTAGTCACATGAGATAACTTCCTTTGGTTCCATGCAGGACACAAGCACTGGTCTCCTAGAAGTCCTGCTTTTGAAAAATGTCTATATTTGTTGGTTACATTACATTTCATTTAGCTGACGCTTTTATCCAAAGTGACTTAAAATAAGTGCATTCGACCAACAAGATACAAACTTGAAAAAAACAGAATCATATAAGTACATCAGCTTTCATAGAGCCAAAACATTTCAAGTGCTACTCAACTGGCTTTAGATAAGCCAGTCCTTTATTAGTATATAAGTGCATTGTTAGTAATTCTTTGTGTGTGTCCTCACCCTCAGAGGCCTGCAAACTACAGCACAGTCCCAGGGAAAGGTAGGCTCTGGGTAGAAATTCTCCTGCTTCTTCCCCCATGGACACCACACTCTGCGACAGATCCTCAGCCTCCCCGTACTGGACACATCAACATACACTCAATAAGTTTAATTGTCAATACTCAAATGGGCAGGTGAAATACTGACTTATAATTTCTATGAACAAATAACCTTTAATACGGAACAATTACATCTTGGAGGATCATTTTAGGTATTGTACTGTTAACATTACTTACAACATCCATTCATTTTAGAGGTATAGAATTGAATTTATTTTAGTTTTTGTTAGTTTTCAAAGGGTGTTTTCTAGGTTTAGGTTCAGTTTTTTTTTTTTTAAATGTTGAGTTTTAATTTTACAGTAGTGGTTGTTGTTTTTCGTTAGGGTTAGGTAGTTGTATATAAGAAATAGTTAGTATGCATGCACAATAAGTGGTTGAAGAACTGTAGGAAATGCCATTATGCTTGACATTTTAAAATGTGGATATCGATTTGAGTAAAAGGGCCAAATAACTTGGTTGAATGTCATTGGATCTACTACAATTATTTGATCAAGTTTGTGTTTCTTGATTTGACTGTTTTGAACAAACAGAAGTGACTTTCTGTTTCAGTGTCCCAATTTTTGTTCACACCTTTTTTTAGTCTGAGGATGATAATAATTATGAAAATAACATTGGTGTTATTAAATCTCTTGCATGAGTTTAGTGTGAGGACAGTTCAGATTCAAGGACAATGCAGAGTTGGCTGAAGGACACACACACACACACACACACACACACACACACACACACACACACACACAAAGACAAAGAGGGCGTTTATCAGTTTAAGAAGGTGGCATATATATAGTTTGTGGAAAAGAGGTGAGCCGAGGAGAACTGTGCGGTACGGCTGGTGGCGGGCAGGTGGGTAGGTGGGCGTAATGGGGGGGGGGTAATGCCTTTGACGGCACGCCAGCAGAACAGCAAGCCAACGGCTCTGACACCCTCCCCCCTCCTCCCCTCCTCCTCCTCCTCTGCTCTATCTCACTGTGTGTCTCTCTCTCCCTTGCGAGTTCAAATCCTGCACACAACAGTATTTAACACACAGCCCATCCATGCACATCTTAGGAGGATTATTATTCTCTCCTTCGAATAGTTGGGGGTGAAAACCTTGCATCTGCAGTACTGCTTTTCAGGAATTTATATTTAAAAAAAATCTGCTTTGCTTCCAGTGGTGCAGTTTATACTGATGTTACGAGGTTAGGCAAGATTGTTAGGGTCTGTAGTGGGGGAAAAACTGCTGGCTAGATAATAGTCCAGAATGTCCAGTGGAGCTGATGGTGGATAATGGCGGTCCATTTATGTAATGCCCCACTGCACTATGGCCACAGTGTCCCATTGTGATTACGGCTGTAAGCTCCTTAGTGTCTCCGGCCTGCCATGATCTCCAGCCACTGACAGATGTGCTCTCTCCGTTCGCCCCTGTTAGCTCCTCTTTTCTAATCTCTGACCCCTTTCTCTCTCTCTGTCTCACTCACCCTGAGACTCCCCCCCCCCCCCCATACTAAATATCTCTGTTGATGCAACTTTCTCCCTCCCTCCCTCCTGCCCAGATCATGAACAGCAGGACTATCCAAGCTGGCCGGGCTTCACAGTGATGCAGAGTGACCCCTGTGTCAATCCCAAAACATTACCCAGCGCTGCTGTGTTATGGCTCTCTATGCACACACTGCATTTTAATAAAGCTGCTGTTGAGAGCTGTATATGCTCCCAGAGTCCTATGTTCCCCAGCTCAATATCCTCTTGTTTTATCACATATTACATTACAGAGAGATTTCAAAGTTTTTTTTATGTTCTCTGCGATGTGACAAAGGTTAGAATCACCCACCTACAGCTTGGAGCCTACCGAGTCCTTTAAACCTACACGCCCAAATGTGCAAGCAGAGTGTGTTCTTGTTCTTTAGACGTTGATATCTCTACACTGGCAGAACAAATTTGAACCATTCAAACTGCATTTGAAATGCATATCTTCCTTTGTTCGTTTGAATTGGATTTGAAAGACACACCTCAGCAATCTTTTACAGTAAGGATGCTGGAAACATGCTGCTCATGTACTGTAGGATTCTATGACCTCTCCATTTAGTTGATCTTCTCATGGTTGACGCTATAGCGAAGGTAGGCAGGTGTAACTAAATGAAGATTATAAATTACAAAACTGATTGTTCGATCTCAACTGCTTGTTGTTGATACCTCATAAGTTCCTGATAAAGATTGATCCTGTAATCCTGTGAAATTTGAACCTTTAAATAATATATTATCTTGTCTTTTGACAAGTTGGTAAATATTTTCTTGATGAGTTAATGGTCTCAATTGCTAGTGTCAATATTCAATAGAGCATGATGTTCAGGATGATGTCCCATTTAGAGTAAAATAGGCTATAAAACAGGGTATACCAAAGACATGGCTACTTTGTGTTGTCTGGTTACTGTAGGTCTGCAACTAAAGATAATTTTCACAATGGAATAATCGTTTTGTCTATTAAATGTTTTAAGTTCCAAGGTGATAAGTTGAAACGTTTTGCATGCCTAAACCCAAAAATAATCAGTGTACACTTAAATTACTTTCAGGGTCAATCGATTATCAAAGTAGTTGGCTATTATTGTTCACTTGATCGCTTAGTTGACTGATTGTTGCAGCACCAGGGTTAGGGTTAGGCTCACAGACCGAATTGCATGTAAATGTATTGTGAGTGCATGTACATTAAAGTGTAATGACTGTTTTGTGAGTATTCACCCATTGCAGTTGACCAATGCAGACTTTAGCAGCCAATAGCGGCAACGAGGGGTCCTCTGGTCTCATCCTGGCACACTCTTTAAATACAGACACAGCACCGACCCCCTGGAAGACACACACACACACACACACACACACACACACACACACACACACACACACACACACACACACACACACACGTCACTGACATATTGTGATTAATGTGCACACAGACGCCAGTTATCATGCAGCCACAGATGACATGGATCTCTTTTAAGTGAGTGTATCAAACACATTTCAACTGTCCTTACACAGCCCTAATAGACCCATTTAGACACACAGTCACTTAATACATGTAGGTCAATCATTAATGGACCACGTGCACGTGCACATGCACACACACATGCCCACAGACACAAGCCCGGCTGGCCCTAAATAGAAGCGGATCTGACGACACTGAGGCAGCCCCTTCTCCTTCTAGGGAGCAGCCTATTTCCAGAGCTCTCCATTGATCTGCAGTGTCACTTTATACTGCAAGACAGATCAATTTTTCTGTCACACACATGGGCGCGCACACACTGAGGCAGAAGGGGGGCGGGGGTGGATAGGATATTCCTTTTGAGGACTCCCATACAAAAGGCTTTTTTTTAGATTACAACTTAATTTGGCCGCAATATGATTCAATAGTATTTCCCAAACATTTCAAGTTGTTTTTGGCTTAATCAGACAGGAATTGCTATCAAGGCCCATGCATTCTGTGCTACATGGTTAAGAGTTATTGCGTATTTTTTGCTATAATTGACTTGCCAATTTATTAATCAAATAAAACTCAACCCATCTTCTTCTCCGAGCAGACTGCACGCTTATCTGCGAAAAACCATTTGTTGCACCATGCCTGGACATGAGTGTGAGGTGCAGTGTACAGCTCAGAGGTACGGCAGGGGATGTATGTCACATTTAGGGTGTGTCGTCGTGTGTGTAAGGGGCTGTTGCTGGTATATAAGGAGACATGAGCTCACCTTCCTGGCTGCCATGAGTGACAGGCCCAGCTGGTGCCAGAGGTGGAACTCGTTGAATGAAAACTTCATGGCTCGCTCCAGACACTACGAGGAAAAATGCAGACGCGCAAATATGTCAAAGTCATATAATTCATACAGATACGTGGGTGCAGTCATGTTCAGGTTAACCCAGTCTGAGACAAAAAAATATGAAATGAATTAAAAATAAGTGCTTATACTGTTGCAAAGCCAGGGTTAGGATCATTATATTTATTAACTAATTTCCCCTCATTTACAAAAGTCACTAAACTGAATGGGCACTCTTCTTCTACATTTTTCTAGCTTGACTGTCAGTCACCTCTCAGCATCCACTCAGCGCTGCTTCAGTACATAATGATGTGATTGATGTGTGTGTGGACGAGCAGTGGATGGTGTGGTGAAACTTTAGCACAAAGGTCTGCCTAATATTTTAAATAAATAATTTGCACTTAGTAGAAAGGCTGCGGACAATTTAACATGTACACATTAGCTCAACATTGTATCGCTTTGGGTATTTCTTATATGATACAATGAATGAACAAACATGAGTATTGAGGAATTAAGTTAAGTCTGCTAAAATGAATGCAACTGTCACTGCATACGTCATGCTAACCCTTGTTAACCCTGCTAAATCAGGCGCCCCTCGTAACAAATCCCAATTTTACCCCTGGTTACGGGGTTAATATGCAGAGTTGTAGGGTTTAGACAAATGTTGATGCAGGACACAAAACACTGCGGTTAGCTTATCACACTGATGTTTAGCAGGTGTAATGTTTATTTATTCAATGTCATCTTAGTCAATTATGTTAGCATGCTAACATTTGCTAATAGGCACCAAACAGACAATGAGAGCTGATGGGAGTGTCTGATGAACATTAACAGGATCTCAGAGTTGCTGTGTCGGTAGCTAATCTCAAGGGGAGAAGATTTTTGGATGGAAGTGGAACCTATCAGCTATTGTCAAACAACAAAATAGCTAAAAACTAGCTTAAAATTAGCTTGTAAACTGGCTACTTGTAACACAAACCAAAACAATTCTCGTGTCCCAAGTTGCTGATTGGACTGTTAACAGTAACCTGTACATGGAAGAGGAAGTCTTGGCCTGGATATCAGCTAGCTACACCAGAATTACCCGATTACAGCTCCTTGCCCCAAGAGTGTTGTCAACATCTGATAGCCAATGGGTTATGAGCGTCTTTATTGGAAACATGAACGTGTGTACCTCATTTCATAGCAATCCATCCAATAATTGAAAAGAAAGTTAACCCGAAAACAAAATGCCAACTTCAAGGCGGTGCCAGATTGAAAGTCAAAGGATCACCAAACTCATTATTCACCGGACATGGAATATCCTTAGCAAATATCATGCTTATCCATCCAATAAACCATACCGTTAGAGTGGCGGACTGACACCACTGAAACTGTCTCTACCTGACCAGCATTAATCAATCAGTAATAGTAATCCAATAATTTAACTTATATGATTATACATGAAAAAACTAATATAATTAACTTTTATTGATCACATTTTGAATGGAGGACTTTTACTCAAAATTGGAATATGTTTACACTCTGGTGTTACTGCTTTTACTTAATCATAGGATTTAGATACTTCATACATTTGTCAGATATATCATCTTGTAATTTTTACCATACAAAACTCTAGCAATTTTGTTGTATTATATAATGATGTAAAAATGTATGCAACAGCAAAACCCTAGCTAATTGTAATACTAATACATATCTGTGTATCCTCGAAATGAAAAGTGATATAGGAACCAGAACTAGCCTCAGACCCCGTGTGGATTGATTCATGTTTCAGAAAGTCTGTAATCAATCAATGTGAATCTTCTTCATCACATCAGAGATGGATGGCACTGACTGGCTGACACTACTTCTTAATAAATGGCCCATACTGGCCTCATATATCAGCAAGTTGATCACTGGTCTAAGTGGAACTACCTCAGTGTGTGGGAGTGTGTGTGTGGTCCTCCTTATACCATGACTGATGCTCTCTATGAATCAGTGAGACAGGTGGACAAACCTATTTTAGACGACTTCTCCAACCTACGCCTCCCAAACTTTCTACATAGAGGTCACATTAAGGGGGGAGTTTGTAAAAAAAGAAAAATGGAGGAATTAAGTGTGAGATAATGAGAAAGAAAATGCAGGAAGAAGAGGAAAATACACATAATCCTCTTGCTCAAAGTGGTAAGGACATTCATTATAAAGTTTGGCAAAGGCAAAGCTCTCACTAACACATCTCATCTCTCACGCTTTCCTCCCCTCAGACCTCCAACATGGAGTGTGTGTCTCACTAAGCTTGTGTGTGTATGTGTGTCACCACACCTCAGACAGCATGCCATACTGCCCCCTCCTGGCCATGCCGAGGGTGAGCAGGTCATACACGGAGGTGGCATCCTGCAGGCTGCTCTGACGGGCTTCGGCCTGGTCTGGAAGACGACTGATCACCGCGTCTCCGCTGGCCTGGACGGACAGAGAGGGAGAGCGAGGAAAAGGGGGAAGGAAGAGGAAGACAAATCAGGATGGGAAAGGCGGTGATATGGATGACCTCAGCAGAAAGGTCCACTTTAAAGTGTCGAAATATTATGTTTTGAAAGCAAAAAGGCGAAGAATGAGGTAGTGTGTGTGAGTGTGTGTGTGTGTGTGTGTGTGTGTGTGTGTGTGTGTGTGTGTGTGTGTGTGTGTGTGTCTCACCATGGACTCGGTGATGAGCAGCAACAACACAGCCTCCTCCACCACGTCCTGAGGACAGAAGCAACTGCAGGACACAGGAAATAAGAAATAAACAGGAAGTCTAATCACACACACACACACACACACACACACACACACACACACACACACACACACACACACACACACACACACACACACACACACACACACGGCCTTTCCAAAGGTAGATGGTCAGATTGCTGGGAGTGTCCAGTTTCTGTCTCACGTGTGGTGCTGTAACCCAACACGGACCACCCTGGGTGTATCGCTACACAGCACTATCTCAGATGACACACACACACACACACACACACACACACACACACACACACACACACACACACACACACACACACACACACACACACACACACACACACACACACACACACAGGCTAATGTATTTCTTCCATCTCTTCTCTCCCAGCCCTCTCCTTCATCACTTTCTCTGCTTCTCCTCCCTCGTTGGTGGGCCCTGTGTCTTATTAAAGGACACATTTACCAGACACCGTCCAGGCCTTTGCAAAAGAGGCAGCTGATGACAACAGCCATGAACAATACTGGAGTGCAGCCATTCCTCAGGGTGAAGTCTCCTGTTCCCCCTCTCCTTCTAATCTCAGACATGGATTTAGATCTTCACTTATGATAGTGTGGGCAGGATTAGTCATGTGGTGGTGACTAAGTACGGCTCGCAGTGAGCGCAGGATCCCTGCAAAGAGGGGGCTGCAGGGAGCCAAATTGACGCTGAGATACAGTTCAGAGTGCTGATGCAGGATCCTGTCAGTACTGTGCCATGCATATGCCATCCATCCATATGTCAATATATGTCATGTTATGGTACAGTATACTTTAGTACACAGTCCCTTTATGTCATATGTTGTGTTTTTTTATGTTTCTCTCTATGTTATGTCATGTTATGCAATGTCAATTTATTTAATATTACTTGCCATCTGATTATTTTTAATGTTATTTTATTTACTTATTTTATTGTATCTAAAGTTGTTAAATTATATCATGTTATATTTTGTATTAATTTGTATCATTTTATCTAATTGTATTTGTATTTTATTAATTTAAAAAAATCCACCATTTTGTTAAGTTTTTCTATGAGGCATATTGAACCACATAAAACTGTATGAAAGATGCTAAAACAAATGAAGTTGATTTATATTGACTGAATGAGGTCATGTCATGCTTTGCTGTTATATTCTATGTTATTTTATATTGTATTCTTATGTCATGGTGTGGTGTTCTCTTAAAGGTGGGGTAGGTAAGTTTGAGAAACCGGCTCGAGATACACTTTTTGTTATATTCCATGGAATGCTCTTAACATCCCGATAGCAATGAATATCTTTAGTGCTTTGACAACAAATCCATAAAAAAATGTCATCTCTGGAAGCCGTAGTACTGTAAAAAGCACGACCAATCATTTTAGCCGGCCCGGCTAAAATAACTGGATGGCCTACCTGCCTGTCAGCCTTCCATCTGTGCACAAACTTATCTCGTGCCCTCATTGGTCATGTGCGAGTTTGTGTGTGTTGGGGGAGGGGCTCTGTAAGGAAGTGGCAGATTTTTTCCGGCTGTGTATTTTCAAATTCTAGCGCACTCAAGCTGGTTTCACCAAAATTACCTACCCCAACTTTAAATATAATTTTCCCAGTTCACCTGAACACTGGGCTACAGGGCTTATTGAAGAAAACCATAGGTGCATTTTTTTCATATATATTTTCGCAAGCATTAAATGCCAAGTATTTATTTTCTGCTTCTTTATATGAGTACAGTAATACATCCCACTGATGAGAGGAGGAGAGGTGTGCTGGCACTCCTCACCTTGACTGACCCAGTGTAAACAGGTACCCTCTGAGCTCTCTGGGGGAAGTCTGTCCCCTCCCTGTCCCTGATGAAGACTCATAGTCTTTAGAACAAAACACACTTGAATAAAGGGAGTTGGCGCCAACTGACGAGCCCCACAGTTGGAGGATAATATATTGCACAAAACTGATACAACACTTGCTGAAAGTGCAATTTCGACAAAATAATTTTGGACACAAAGGAGTAACAAAAAAAATGGTTAAGCAATTGCTCAAAGTACACTGATGGTAGGATCACAATAATAAGAGAATTAAGAGGAATAATTAAGACAAGTAGCATGAAACACAACAAAAGGTAGTGAAATTAGAAATAATCCAAACAGACCTGTCGGTGCTGTAGCGCTGCGGTGGTTTAACAGTGGGGTAGACGGCGTCTTTGAAGGCGGCGGCCCCCTCTCTGTGGAGCCAGGCTGAGGGTGGGGGGCCCAGCGGGGGCCAGTAGCTGTCCTCACTCACAAAGCTCAGCAGCACCTCTGCTAGCTTCCTCGCTGCAGACTAAAGGAAACAACAATGTATTAACTAGATGATGAGCAGACAGATGAGAGAATGATGCAATGATGTATAACGTAGTAGCAGTATTATTTTGTTTCATCATATAAGATATTAATGCTTTCTCTGTTGCTAACGTCTAATGGATTATAAACTGACTTATAATCAGCACACAGCACTGTATAAATACAGTTTTAAGCACTCAATATACAGAATGCTTTATAACAATTATCATAACACATTATAAGGTAAAGGCAATAATACATTGTACTACAATTACTATAGTTGCTATACAAATGTATCTTTTGTATATGGAATTATAATCACTGTTATTTTGCATGAATAAGTTCCTCTGAGTGGTCATTGTTTGCTTTAAGTAGAGTAAATAAGAATTATATGCAAAAAGAGCTAAATGTATTTTGAAATTTAAGCAAGTAAAGGCCTGTTTTAAAGGAATACAAACATCACCATGCCATTGTGTGTGTGTGTGTGTGTGTGTGTGTGTGTGTGTGTGTGTGTGTGTGTGTGTGTGTGTGTGTGTGTGTGTGTGTGTGTGTGTGTGTGTGTATAACTACTCACCTTCCTGAAGCTCTGGGACCCTCGTGACTCCACCACCCTGAGCACCCTACGCAGTTGGTGAGCACCCTGTGCGAGATGACTAACACACACACACACACACACACACACACACACACACACACACACACACACACACACACACACACACACACACACACACACACACACACACACACACACACACACACACACACACACAAAGAGGGCGTTTATCAGTTTAAGAAGGTGGCATATATATAACGCAGAAGAAGCTGCAACAGGATGTGTCATATTATGGCTAGAGGCAAAACTATTAATATCATACTATAATAAATAATAAGAGGCTTATATTCTAACAGCAATTTGCTTAACATATTGAGCGTCACAGCTTGCCATAAAAAACAGTAGAAAGAAGTTTATAAATATATACGTTTTCTAGATGTACTTTTCTTGTGTAAAACTTTTCAGTAATAATGTAACTCGAACAGCCATGCCAATACAACTGTTTTGTATTGGGATTTCTATGATTGTGGTAATACACTCAGATGCAAGTGTCTATTAAAGGTTTTTCAGTATTTTATCCACCGTATAAATATTTCAATTTTTACACCTCTCTATGTCCATTTTATCAAAAACAGAACATTATAACCTCCATGATCGGATGAGCTTCTATTATTTTGAGCTAGGTGTATCTAATACACTAAAAACAGAATATCCAACACATGGCGCATTTGTTTTCTGAGTCCAAGAGCACACTGACACCTGCTGGTCACACATTAAAATGCCTCTCTGCTTCACTGAGGTCAAGTGGTCAAGTGGTACACTTATTAAAAGCTTTTCTTTATTTCTTCTCCGCCTCAGTTTCTACAACAGACAAAAAAGCCCAAGGTTCCCTCCGTTACAATCCATCCTGAAGGAAAGGACTCAAGTCATCAATCATTGTGTATGACTAGTCATGTAATGTAGAGTAAGGTACATAAGTTAGGCTTCCAATTGGTTGTTATATAAGGCTCACTACAAACTATACAACCAAAATCTTTGAACAGATACATGTTCTTGGCTTTTTTTGTAATGTTACCCAGACTTAAGAAGCAGTTATATTTTATAAACTTTTCACCTGATGATTTAGTGAGCCTCATAGGTATTGCATCTCATGGCTGAAAAGTACTTTTAGAGTTATCTGCCTTCTTTTGAATGTCATAAAACGACATGGTCGTGGTCTTCTGGTGCTTAAAGTGGCAAAGACATAAGCCGTTAGAAAATATATAAAAAAAACTCAAAATAAATGTATCTTTCAAAAGATCCAGACCTGACAAGTCAAATTAATCCACAGACATTGTTGTTAGCAGTTTCAAGTAGGAACTATTTTTCTAGCCCACATCACCCCGTCTCACTTGTTGGAGGGTGAAGTTGAAGAAAAATACAATAAAATCTATAAGAAAAATGTACATCCATTTGACTGGAGAGAAGGCAGACATCTCTAAGGCTGACATTTCCAATACTTGGCAACTTTTAACAAAACAATCTAGAATGATAAAGACCAATATAGTTTAAAATAAATATGTGTATCTTTGGGACAGGTCTGCCTTCTGTCTCCAGGGTCAAAACTAAACATGGGGAAGCAGAGTTAGTTCTTATGCTCCATTTATCTGGAAAACTTCAGGTCCGCTGCAACTCTCACTTCTTATAAATCCAGGCTGAAGACCTTAGTTTTTGGGGCTGCCTTCTTTTAAATGAAAGAACAATTAATATCTTAGACTGCATGTAATTTGTATTCTTCTAACAAGGAAAAGGCTGGAATCATGAAATGTTGGCAAAGTGTTGTTAGACTCACCCCCTCTGCAGCAGACAGAGGTACGCGCTCTGTAAGGACGCCTGCAGGAAGTAGCCCAGGTCCATTTCCACAGGTTGAGGGAGCGTACTGGATTTGGCTGTCTTACTGTGAGGCGTTGATATTGTCTGAAAATATCATAAACATTTCATTATTTAACCATATATATAAATATATATATATATTAGGTAAGTTCAAAAATGTTTTAAAGGTCCCATGTCATGCTTTTCCGGTTATTACCCGTCCCCTTGTGTGATATGAAGGTGTTTCTGCATGTAAACGGTCTGCAAAGTCAGAAACCCTCAAAGTACACCCTGTAGCGAGTAAAGCTCTAACACAGAAAAGACCTGTCTGTGCTGCCCCAGAACGCCTCGTTGGAGATTTATCTTTTTCCATTGTTTTCTTCCTGGGTACAGTGACGTGCCCATACCCAAATGGACCAATCCGTGGAGCACTTACGTTACGTCCGCGGAGCCGTTACGTTAAGGGCTTCCTCACACACACACACTCAATCTTTTCTCAGCTGCAGCTCTGCCGAATTCTCCTCCCTGAGACGGCGGGACGTGAGTCTGTGTGTGAGCACACACACAAACTCCTAGCCAGGCTGCGGGTGTGTATGTGTGCTCGGGCTGGTTTCGGGCTGGTTTCGGGCTGGTTTCGAGCTGGGTTTTGCTGTGTCTCGCTGTCTCACAGACGGCCACTGGGCTCACAGGGAGGGGGGGACAGGAGCTCAAACAAGTCGTGTAGGACAGAGAGTGAATACACATACTATACAGAGATGCTGTATGAGAAACCAATGTGAGTTTGGAAAATTGCACAATATAAATCTATTCTAGTATACCTCAACAATGGAATTATGATCAGTAGAAATGGCCATGGCATGGGAGCTTTAATACCAAGCACAAGCACTGCTTGAATGGTTAAGTATTTAGGTACTATAAGAGAAAAAAATCAGAGGATGAAGATTTATTTTGCCTTTAAAGACTAACATTTGAATGGCGAAAATAAAGCTGACAAATTATAGGATTATATTTTAAATAAAATGTGAATAATGAAGCTCAAATGTAGTAAAATAAAGTCAAAATAAAGTTGAAAGTTGAAAAAGTTCATGAATAATGACCTACTTTTAATACATGAGCTAATGCTAGTACATATAGATTAATATATTCTCAATATTTAAATTCTTGATATTTTTACCATTTTGTCGTTATCCTCAATGTAAAACCTTTTTTTCTCCCTCTGAATTATTTTTTGGTATGTACAAAACTTGAGGTCTGACTCCATTCTTAACAATTTCATTTTATTTTCTAAATGCTAAATAAAAACAGATCTTCCGCCTTAAGCTTTCCCCTGATACTCCTCCATAAAGGGACTGCATAACCCCACACACATGAAAGCACACTGCACACGTCTAAAGATCCACCTTATCGAGCTCTTGCAGGTAAGACAGAGCAGCGTCACACGCCCTCAGGTAACAGCACAGACTCTCCTCCTCCCTCTCTGACAGGCGGACACGAGACACTGCGGAGACCGTCTGATGGTCCAGAGAAAGACCTGAGACACAAGGAGACACAACGGGACATCACACCATCAGACTTGCACTTAACATTCAACAACAAGCTGCTTCAAAAGAAGGGTTTACTTATCCTGCTGGCTACGTTAGCGGGTTATACTGCAGTGAACACACAAGATACAGTAAATCATGTGTACAATTATACTTTATCCCACAAAAGCTACAATTCATAATTAGTAGGACATTTAAATGTGTGTCTTGTGTGATTAAAAGTAAAAGGATGAATCAGGTGCCTTTTCTGAAAATATCCAAATTAATAATAGGAACGACTGTCAGATTTTGAAAATAAAATGTACATCTCCAGATAAATATTACACATCATTGATCAATTGTACTCAAGGGTAAACCTGATTATAATTATCAATATTTGGTAAGATAGAACACATTTTTCAAAATTCTTTAAGGACTGAAATGTGTCCGTATTTTCTAATTTATCTGTAATACATGCTTTAAAGGTAGGGTAGGTAAGAATGGAGAAACCAGCTTGAGTGCGCTAGAATTTGAAAGAATACAACCGGAAAAAACCTGCACCTTCCTTCAGACTTCGTTACAGAGCCCCTCCTCCAACACACACCAATGAGGGCACGAGATAAGTTTGTGCACAGATGGAAGGCTGACAGGCAGGTAGGCCATCCAGTTATTTTAGCCGGGGCGGCTAAAATGATTGGTCGTGCGTTTTACAGTGCCACGGCTTCCAGAGATGAAATTTCTGTATGTATTTATTGTCAAAGCATTTAATATATTCATTGCCATCGGGATGTTAAGAGCATTCCATGGAATATAACAAAAGGTGTTTCTGAAGTGAATTACCTACCCCACCTTTAAAAAATGTTTAAAAGATGACATGATGATTAAAATTAGAAATTGACAAAAAGTACTGAACATACTTTTGTTTCAAACTCGATAAATGTTGAGAAAATATGCTTATTTTCTTATGTATCATACAGCACAGAAGATAAATGGTCAAATGTAATTTCTTTGTTGTTGCAAGAAAAAGGAGGGAGTTTGTTTTTTGCATTCGAGCTGTGATTTTTTTAAAACTTGTTTTTAAAAATCAGTTGATGATATTTATCATTGTGCATTCACTATTAAACACTTAATCCTCAACTTTGTTTACGGGCTTCTATAGACAAGACGGGTGCAGTTCACATGATAGAATAATATTGTTCTATATTATTATATACATAATTCTCACACTGTTGGCATGCAGGATGTGCATTGTTACTCACTCGTACACATTATTCAACTTCTTTAGAAAGGTAAAGATGATTAGAAACCCGAAATATTTAATAACAATTTTTTACAAGTTTAATTTAGAATCATTCTGCGATCCAAATCCTAATAGATTTTTTCATCCAAACCGAACTTCAATCTTAATTTCTTTAATGTCTTTTCCCTATTTTATTTGCATATTGTGTTGACAGATAGATGTGAGCCTGGTGCTCCTGTTCCAGATGCCGGTCTGACGTCCGTTAGTGGACTTATTGGTACAAATAAACAGAGCGAGCAGGAACTTTGCTAGACCGATGCCTGTGACGGACAGCAGCCTCAGGCCAGACGCCAGGCCTAATCAAATAAGCAGGCAGCTGCGGACAGACAAGACATCATCATCCAAATATTCACTTCGGACTTCATTCCCACATCAATATGTACACAAAAGAACATGGGAAGAAGCTATGCAACCCCCAAAGGATCCGATCTGTTTTCTCTAGTAACATGAACACGATCCGCTGAAATATCATGCAGTGGGTTTCAAAACAATCAAAAGGAAATGAAAATATAACAGTTAATGTAATGAAATTCTCCTGTTTCAAGAGCATGAGGTCATGTCCCATTATAGGAAACAGGGAGTGTAATGACACGATGATTATGAGCGTAACAAGATTATCGAGAGCTCAGGGACAACACGCTATGTAATGTTGTGTGGATGTGACCGATGACCTTTGACAATGCTGCTATTCAATGTGTCAAAATAGACAACATACTTAAGATTGTATCTAACTGGAGTGGAGTGACTCAGAGAATAATGTGTTATAATGAAACTACTACGACAGCTTAAGAAAGTGAGTGACTGTGAGTAATAGTAAATGCTTCCTCGACATATGACTCACAATCATCTGATTTTTAAAACAGCATCTGTATATAAATCACACTTAATCTGTTCCCTGTGACTTTACTCTGAGTCCATCCCATTATGTCATAACTGAGGTGTTATTGTACATGAAGTGGCATCAGGAGAGGCAACTCGAGAGGAAACACAAAGGTCATCTTTGTGAACAATCTTTTCCCATTTCTCCTTTCACCTCATCAGTGTCCTCCACAAGCTGTTTGCAGGGGTTACTGACATATAACTATCTGTCAAATCAAGCTGATGTTTTCCAGCCGTGTTACATTCATTTCCACAGATTGGATTTCTTCAGCCCCCGACTCTCCCTTCCACTTCACTTCCAAACCCCATACACGGTCATTGTGGTGTTAGGGCTGTGATTAGGAATGGGATCATCAAGGAAATGTATGTAGGGAGCTTTTCAGTCTTGTCAAAATCGTCAAGACATATGGCCATGTTTGCCAATTTCAGCAGTTATTTGCAATTGTAATGATGGAAAAAGTGTTTGAAATGTCCCTATGATTTGGCAGCGGTTTCAGGTACCTTTCATGACAAAAGCCTCGGCCAGCAGGCGGAGATGGTAGGTCGGCTGCTCATCCCGCGTTAGCTCGTCCAGTCCCACCCTGGCACACATTCCCTGGGCGTCCCGGTAGCGACCCTGCACAAAGTGCACTTTGGCCATCATCAGCAGAGCCTCGTTCAAGTACCTGGGCTGGAGGACAAGATTAAATATATATACTGTATGACAAGAGGTTTGCTGATACTTAAGCATCACAAAGGAAGACATTTGTTAAAAAAAAGCTTGTGTTTTGTGTAGTGTTTTGGATTCTATAAAGAAAAAAAGACTTGAAGCTTTGGAAGCCTATTTGTGCCAGTAAAACATTTTTTTTATTATGATTTAGTTCCTCAAAAAATAATAACTTTGTTATTATGTCATCATTTCAGATAGGTTATTAATTACTTTGAGATACATGATTATACTCTTATTTTTGAGATGTTAAATCATTATTTTGCTATCTTATTTTCAGTCTGCGAACATTTGATCATATTTTCAGAAACTAAATTATATTGAGATATTTAGTACATTTTTGTGATAGTGAGTCGATTTTTTAGAGTAATTAATATTTTGCAATACTTAAACATACTTAAAAGATGTGCGATGGGCTTCCAAATAAAGCTTTGAAAAGGCAGAAAGGAATCGAAAACTAGGATGATCAGAAGGAACCCAGATTTCACTGACTGTGAGATGGCCTCGGCTGAGGACAGAGTTGAGGTGGCCTTTGGCCAGGCACAGTCTGGGCTGGGTCTTGTCGATCAAAGGTGTGGAGCTCCGTAATAGGTCCTTGTTTTCCTGCAGGCTCTCCTCCAGTAGCGCCTCTGCCATCAGCAGCAACCCATAGTCATCTAGTTTGAGGGATAGAAAAGGTTAAAGTCAAAGATTAAAAAAACCTCTAAAAGTTTGTTTGAGTAGGGTGAACTCACGGCCAGGGGTCATGTGTTTCTGTAGCAAAAGAAAAAAATTCAGCCCATTAAAAACAGCAATTCCCACCAGGGAGAGGAGCTCAAACCTGTCTGAAGTATATTTAGAAGCTAGAGTTTCCATTTCCCTCTTACTTTTCTAACACTGTTATCTATATGATGATAAGCACTTAACGTCCACCTAAACTGAGATTTTAAACTTTACTCGTAAAGTAAACCAACTTTGTTTTGTTGTTCAAAGTACAGTAGTAAACCTCAGGTTTCGTTTACACACACTTGATTCCTGTTTACCTTTTTAATTCTGTGTGTGTGTTCTGTCGCCAACGCTGTGCACAGTGTTTATGTCCTGATATACTTGACATATTTGTCAGTTCGGTTTATCAGCACAGCCAAGGCTAAAGCTATCAGTGAAGCGAGGTGAGGGATAGACAGCAGGATGTATCTCAGCCCTTAACTGTAGCAATTAATGATTTCACACAAGCCAAAAGTTTGGAAGGAGTCAGTGTTGCAATAAGTAACCATGAGGTTATGATGAGGTTACATTACTGTTTCAACGCGAGAATATTATTGAACTTAGAAACATAAATCATTTTGCTAAAACATTATTTTACCTGTGAGTCTGTTTCCATTAATCATTTTGTGATTGGTTAAGGGTGTAGCAGACAGACACAGTTAGCTCAGGGTTTCCCACACATAGACTTTACTTGGGCGGGCCGCCCAGGTATATTAACGGCCGCCCAAGTAAATTTCGTGACCCACTTAAGTTTTTTTTTTTTATCCGTCCGCGACCTCGACGCCATCTGCGATCGATTAACTTGTGGACAATGATCCCTCGCTCTACGCCTCCTGTACCCAGTTCCGGACAGACCATCGGGAGGACCGGGGGGTTTCCCGATGGCCTGGCCTGGCCTGTTAATTTTTTAATTTTTTTATTGTTTGTATTGTGAACGCAAAGCTGCGCAAATGTGGGTCTGCCTCACACAGGGTGACTTGCTGTCTACATGATGTATCGGACTATTTAAACATGAGGTGAGTTGGAACAGGTGGAAACAATCAGGGGCGGGGCAAACACTGATGATGGCGGGAAAAACACACAAGGGGAAGAAGAAACAGGGCCTGAAATGAAAGACAAGAGGTAAGTACAAAATAAAACAGGAAATGACAGACAAAATACATAAACATAACTAACACATTTGACGAGACACAACAATATATTTCTCTATGGAGGTGGTGGAGACTAAAACAGAGTGGAAACGAGAATTAATATTTGTTTGTAGCCTTTATTTAACCAGGTGAAAATCCCATTGAGATCAACAATCTCCTTTTCAAGGGAGACCTGCAGCAAAATATTGAACTTACATTCAGAGGCCTGTACTACGAAGCTGGTTCAACCTAACCTGGATATGTTTGAGTTAGCCGGTTGGCCTAATCCAAAACATACGCGCTCTCGCTAAAGGGTACTACGATGCGGGTTATCAAGTGGATCGCTCAAGCCAGCCGTGTCCTATCTAGTTAGGTGCGCGTTCACATGAAAGGGGTGGTAATTGGAGCATTCCACCAATCACAAACATGGACAAGCGTACTGACAGCGCAGCGTCATACTTCCTGAATGAAAAGTCAACTATAATTAGACAAATATGAAGACGTTAAACTTTAAACATCCATGACTTAAACACTTTATCCAGAATAAAAGCCACATAGCTGCACCTGCAAGGTGAATACAGCTGGTAAAAGAAAAAGTGTTTGAATGCGTACATTAACAGGTTTATGATATCACTGCCCTGTCTAAGACACGAGTGGATCTGACTTTAATTACATTTTTCTCGAGTGTTTCGTTAACTTAATGTGTTGCTTAAAATAATACTTCTGCATGTATGTGACACTGTGAGTGTGGCACGGCCAGATACGGCTCAGCTGACTCAAATAAGGAGATATATGAT
>NW_011338737.1:0-4053 GCF_000735185.1 Notothenia coriiceps
TGAGTAGGTCTGAGTAATTTGCCCGAATAAATTATCAGCCCTCACCGACTCCCAAGAATATGTAAATATATGAGTTAAAGTTCTGAACAAAGAGCATCTCAACCATTCTCTAGGTGTCCCTTAAATGTTATTTTCCTATGCCCACCTTTGTGTTTACTTATATCTATTTCATGTTTACACTGCTTGTGTTTTCCTCATGTTTTCCTTTTTTTTATCTTTTAAGGGATTTATTGTTTTGTACGGTTGGGTGTCATAACAGGCGCCTCCAAATAAAATAAATTGGGATGTTTGGAGACGGGTGTGATTTCAAAGTGACCTGAAAGATATTTAAAATGAGTAAACGATACTGTCGGTAGAAACTAAACTTTCCTTTTAGTGATTCACATCTTCAACTGATCTTGTATTTTATGGGTGTAGTCAATGCAGGTGACAAACACACTAGCATTCACAACTTGTCCTCTCTATTTCCATGTCATTTCCATTTTGTAAAGTAAGACATTTTTGTATGCAAAAGATTGAGACAAAACTGTACTCCCCACCCTTTCTCAATTTCATCCTTGGTTTATCTTAAAAATATGCAGGAGACAAGATATTCATAAAATGGATAGAAACCTGACACCTTTCTTCCTGAAGGGTTAAGAATGAGATTAACTGAACCTCTAAATCCCCTAAAAATGTTTAGTGTGTTGTGTTGACTGTTGAGCCTTATCCAGCAGTGAATCAAAAATATATCGTATTTGGCAAAGGGTGGAAATACATAACAAGATTACTTCAACGGATTAGCATATGTTTGTGAGAAGTCTTTGTTGATATCTTTGCTGCAGCGTACACTTAATTTTATTAACACCCTCACTCATCCACTTCACTTATCCCGTGTTCCTGTCAGGTCATGTGTAGTAAGAGTCAGAAAACTGTCTTTGAGCAAAGGTTATTGTCTTTATTTGACAGTGGGAACCCAGAAACCATGCAGCCTTCTCTGCACTCCTGCCAGCCTAACAGAGTAATCCACCAGCCGCCTGAGTGAAGGTCATCTCTGAAACGGTTCACTGGAAGGTTACTGATGCAAAACCCTCAACTGACAAGCAACACTAAATAAGACAAACTTTTATCAGGTGAAACATTTTCTACGAAACAGTCAACCTGATAGCATGACACTTTAAAGACCTATGACTGTAGCGCAGTGAAGTTTATCCACATGTCCTCTGGAAACATGTAGTGCTTAAAGCTTGGTAGTGAACATTTGCCAAAGCCCCAGGAGCAACACTTGGCTTGGAAGCCAATTTTCATAGTTATGGCTAAACCTTGGAAATAATTGGAATGATTTCCTAACATGTACAAATAGGTTTTATTTCTGCCAAAACCAACAAAATCTTAACCAAATTAGTAGATTAGATCAAATAAATATCATGTTACAAGTGAGATAATATACACCAATTGGTCCATTTGGATGGCAACGACAAATATTATCACAAAACATTACATGTCATTTCGCTGACACTATTTTCAGAAGCGGTTACGAGTATGATACACAAATATTATGTCGTCATTTGGGGATTTCTCAAAGGGCCTTAACGGGACAGCCACAGAACTGTTGAGGTCCGACTGAGGAGGGAGCTCCCATCAATAATTGCTCTAACATTACTTGGACCCATTTCCAAACTGAACCCTTCACACTCCCAATGAGTGACGGAGTGAACTCAGTCTGTAGTCGCACTCTCAGATAAATGAGGCTTAGGTAGAGGGTGTAAATACAGCAACAGTTTTTTTGTAAACCCCTTGTTTTAAAAAAAATCTGATGTTGATAAGCTGCTTTGTTTTGGCAACAATCCCTGTAAATATACACAACTTTACAATCAAATGTGCACGTTGACTGTTTTGTAGACACAGGATATAATCATAAGAAAAATGTATGGAAAAAATAGAAAGGCACGGAACTATTTGTAGAGTTTGGAGATTTAAATATCTCCCACTCCCAGCTAGTTTGTTTGGAAAAGCACGTTATGTGGCGGACCCTCAATGAAAACCCTCAAACGGAGTGGAAGAGGGTAGGAGGAGGGTGTAGGAATTGTTTTGGAATACACGTCAGTATACTACAGCAGCAATTTTTGGGTTAAGTATCTTGCCCAGAACACATGGTAGAGACAGGGGTGGGTTAGGATTAGGGTTATAACCAGGGGAAAGGGGCGATCCTCATATAACTCCTGAAGAGTGAGTGGTAGAGTGCTGAAATGTGGTTTTCTTGATTTTCTCCTCCCTCTTGTCATGTGTAACGAGGTTGGTGCCTGTTGCCTCTTTCTTTGATGTAGCTGTCATTGAAAGCCATTCTAGCAAAACAAGGGTGATCCTCATAGAACTCCTGAACGGTGAGGGGTGTGTTGCTGGCATTTGGTGGGATTGTCTTATCCCTCAGCTTGTGTGCAGCAAGGCATCTGCTTTCTTTCATATACCTGACATTGAGCCTTCATTGTAAAATAATGCCGTGTGAGGTGATAGGCAGCAGCGACAGCAGTTTAAAGATGGTTAGGGTTAGGGTTGAACCACTGACACCCATTTCCCCTCTGAGCCAGAGGCGCAGGAAGGTATTTTGAGTGGGGGTGCTGAGGTGCTGGACTCCAGTGAACACTATTACGTGCAATATAGAGCACGCACAAAAGCACTCCCCACACGGAAACACACAGTACACCCGCGACTGTTACAATGAAGGCTCGATAATCAGCTCACGGCATATAGGCAGGGGTAAAGTGCTATTTTTTACGAGTGGGGAGCGGACCTCACTTCCTCTAGGGGGGTCCGGGGGGATGTTCCCCTGGGAAGATTTTTTTTAAATATTGAAGTTAAAAGCATCAATCTGGTGCACTGATATGGACACTTGTTCAAACAGATTGATAAATTAACAGTGAAAAGCTGGCAGGCGCAGCCACACATCTATAATGACTCTGAAGGATTAGATTTCCAGTTTGCTCGGTGTGGGGATTAGGGCTTCCTGTGTACATACAGAGATAGCATTAGTTTAATATAACAGACACCATCTGTAAATATTCCTGTTAATTCCCTAATAAAGTCCCCTGTCCATTGTATGCGTACTGTGGCCTCTCAAGTGTATTTCTTTATCTTTGTATTTTTCAAAGAATCGTGGAGTTCTTGCACGTGGTAATGCCTTGGAGGCAAAAAGTATCTTATAGACTGAAACTTCAATAAAACTGAAATACATTTCCTCTCATTAGCCTTGGTTTTGGAAATACATTTCTCAATTAATTTAGTTTCTATTGACATTTCAGAGACAGCTAAATAAAGCAGGGAAATCAATCACTCAAAAGAACACTGAGAACATCATTGAGTGTCACTAAGTTTCATCCCTTTCTCTGTACCAGTATTGAAGGTTCCATATCACTACTATACTTTTCTAGGGAGCCATGGAGCACAATCAAACATGTCAAACAAATTAAAGTGGACCTATCATGCTATATTTGAATAATTTAGTGTAGGACCATACCTACATATTTATACTTTTTATTTTTCAAAATACCAAACAGATCATGCATTTTAGCCATTCCTCATTTCGCTCAATTTAACACTGTCTTTTCATGGGCTGGTTCTGTGAGAACAGCACCATCTACAGGCCTGGCATATGTACTACAGCGTCTCCAGCGCTTTCGAACGGCAATGTCCGTGGCTGTCTCCTCCTGATTGGTGGAGTTGGCCCACTTCTGTGACGTGATAGAAGTGTTCAAATCTGGATCAGTCTGTATCAGATCCGTTGCAGCCCCTTTTTAAGAAATGTTGGTATGGAGGAAAATAGAGAGGGTTGCGTTTTCTGACACTTGGTGAGTTCCCTGGAACACCGGGGACACATATTCATGTATAAAAAACGTACAAAAGTGCATTTTGCATGATAGATCACCTTTAACTGAACATTCCAAATCAATGAGCATTAACATGTCACTATTACAAACTGTTAGCTAGCTTTGACAGGTAAATAATGCATTTCGGCAATTGTGCTCAACTAATGATCGGCATCGAGATTAACTGGGAGTTAAGTTTGATAAGGCAGTG
>NW_011338738.1:0-5457 GCF_000735185.1 Notothenia coriiceps
CCCAGTGTTCATGTATCATTTCAATCTAAATTATTCACTTTCTTCTTACACATTACATTTCAGCATAGCAGTTTAGCGTCAGCCCTTCAGCATAAAGCATTCCCACTAGCAATTTCTTCAGGAATTGCATTCTCTAGTTTTAAATGTATTCCCTTGCAGTAAAAAAAAAAGCGTAATCAAATTACTGATAGATTTGAATAAAAAGGGGATAACAAGCAGGATTACAATGTTACAATATATTTCAAAATAAAAAATACATATATTAAACGTAGACATACTGCTAGATTATTCTTTTTAGTCTTCATTTAGGCTAATTTCTTTATTTTAAATATCTATTTTCAAATGAAGTTTTTGAACACGTGATTTATTAAACAAAAATGCATTTGTAAACTATACTATTATGTAGGCCTGTCAAGAGGACATTATTTTCTTTCAATATCTTGGTTTCTTCCTTTCTGAGGTGTTCTGCTGTTTTACATAATACACTTACACTCTAAGTAAAATCGTATTGATATTTCTTTGTCTTTTAATTATTTGCATTGCATTTGATATTGAGGTAATCCAAAAGTAACGGAAAGTAATCAGGATATATTACTTTTATATTTTGTTACTCAGATTAGGTTACTGATTACATTTACAGGGTTATCTAGTAGCGGAATATCTTTTTAAAGTAACCCTCCCAATGTTGTATTGATAGACAAAATACTAATAGGTATGCACAAAATGTGTTCCCCAAACGTAATGTTCGAACCGGGAAAAGAAACAGGACACTATGCAGTAGCCAGAAAGTAATTAATCCGATGATATTTCACTTCAGGGCCATACTGTAAGCCAAAACATTAGGAAGCTCAATCTATTGTAAGACAAACAGACCCCCCCGGACTCGCCTTGCTGCTGTGGCGTTTCTTGCTGATGGAGGGAGACCCTGGCTGGCTGGAGGTGGCGGAGGTGGTGGGGAGCAGGCCGGAGGAAGAGGTGGAGGAGGGGGCCTGCTGCTGGGACACCTTCTGCAGCTCAGCTGCCAGCTGCTTAGGGTCAACACCTGGAGACCTGGGGGGTCTGTCACCTAGACACACAGGAGCATCAATGGGAGAGAAGATTGACATTTTAGTCACAGCAGCATGTTAAAACAAGGTATTAGACACAATGTGGAAATAAAGAGTAGAAATTAAACAAACATAAAATAGAAACATCTCAAACAATATACAGGTTCACAGTGAAAGATACAAATAGCTAGACTGTCAGTGGAAGGAATAGCATATTCAATTAAATATAAATGTAAAATGTATAGTGTGGAGACAAGTCCAGTTATAATTCCAGTAATCAAATAAGAAACTATGGAGCTGTGAGTTCTCTGCTAGCCAGATGTGAGATGTTATACAGAGTATAATTGTATTTCTCCAAATTCATGTTTATATCACAATTTTACAGTGGGGAAGTTCTGAGAACAATCTAATGGGGCGTGCTGCAGAAAGGGAAAATAGGCCACAAGTAATGCATGGCTGAACTCGAGAAAAGAGAGAATTGTAAATGAAAGCGATATGACAAGAGTGTCTAAAAATTGCAAGAGACAAACGTTAATTGGGAAATACTGAGAAGACAGGGATGGTGGTGAGGGAGAGAGGTACTGTAAGAAGCAGTGATGGGATTTTGAAGTTGCAGTTATAGAAATACTGTAGCTCACCTTTGCTGTGCTCCTGGAAATCCAGGTGATCAGAACCGTCAGAATCGGACAGCATGTTGAGATCACTGAAAGACATAAAGAAATAATGTGTCATAAAAACTCAAGTTACTATGAAAAGAGAAAAGAGTAGATGGGGGCATCAGGGGATGTACAGGCAGAAATGTAAAAAGAGAAATGACTGAATAAGGAAGATGGCAGATCGAGTAATAATTACAGTATGAGGAAAAATCAAACAGGAGGGAACTTATACTCACAGTCTGACACACAATTCTGCTTCATTGCACGGCTGCCCGACGAGCCCTTGAACCTCTTCATAGGTTTTCCCCGTCAGAGGAACACCATTCCACTCCAGGACTTGCATTCCTATACACAATTACACATTTGCAAATAAGAAAACAATCAATAATACAGTATTCGTCAAATATGCAAACATTTCACCACAAACCAAATCAAAGCCTTGAAGTGATGAGCTCTTTAAATTATTAAATTTAAAGTCAATAACTTTGTTTTAGACCCAAATGATGGACGGACATCCCTTCAATGATTAAATGAAAAACACAAAAAGCTTTGATTGAATCACTCCAACATCATGCTTCAGGCTGAAAGCCCAAACAGCAGCTGTGTGACTCAGCTGCTAGTGGAGCACTCAGGCACAGAACTGGGTTAAAAGTAACTTGTAAATGGCTCTATGTTATTTCAGCTATAAAACTTTAATTTAGCAAAAATTGCAGGACAACATTTCAAACATGATGCATGACGGCCTGGAAAGGACCCAAAATCCAATCAGATTCTAGTTTCTCTTATCTAGTCCAGCCAAGACAAATGTCTTATGGGGAACACTGGTCATTTATTCATATTTAATGCACGAATGACAGTTCATATAAATCCACACAGCACAGCAAAGCAACTGCATCCTCCAAAGCACACCCTGCGCACCGGCAGGACTTACACGGTTTGAAACAGCTCATCAGGATGGTTCTTTTGCGACGATAATCTCGAGCTGCATGTGTGAGTGAGAGGGAAACGACTGTAGTTTCACCTTTGTATCATGCATTCAGTTGTTGTTCACACTCTATGGCTTGCATGTGTGTTGCAGTTTGTACCGATTTGAGTTACAGTAGCTGGAATTTCAGTGATGAGACAAACAGGCATCTACACTTAGTGTCCCTCTATGACACTCTGCCTCTGCCCCTGTTAAATCTGACAACCGTTCTCCGTATTAACACCCAATACTGAGGCGCTGTGTTCCCTCAGTAGCATTTCTTCTCAGTGTTGATGATAGGGTTACGGCTGTTATGATTGTTTAGTTGTCCAAGCAACTAACAACATGGCAGATCTTGAAATGAGGAGTCATCAACCACTGACTTCTTACAATGCTAATGCATGAGACTAGTGGAAAGGTCTGGACAATGATGCCTGAGAAAGAGTGATATAAGAGAAAAGGCACATTTAAAACACATATTGGTGTAGGAAACTATTATTACATTAACTGTATGTTATGTTACGTGAAATTGTATTGATCCTCAAAATCACTCAAAAGTCAATTTCATAAATACTTTACTTGCAAATATTGGTGGGAGCTATGATGATACAGGGACTGATATATAAATCATATTGTCAGAGTATTGCCAATACACATCCTTAACTGATCCTGAAGTTTCCTTGAGGTATAAACGTATTGATAGTAAGCGGTTAAAGAAAACCGTATCAAATAATAACAAAATACAGTAGGCCTATACTTAAAAGTGTATGTAAAAGCTATACTGCAGTAGTCAAAGTAACAACTATGAAATGTTTGGGTAATTACTGTATATGTCAACACTTGTATTTGCAACACCTGCAAAATTAACAACATCAATTCCCGTCAGCCTCAGCTGTTTAGTGCTAATTAAATGGAAAATGTTAATATGCTAACATGAAGATGATTAGCATGAACAATTAGTCCCTCACAAAGTTGCTGGCTTTGCTTCATTAGTGATCTACTAAGACCCCTAATATTTCCACTGTTGTGATCTGCCGGTGATAATCAAAATGGTTGTATGTGTGCAGTAGGTGTGTGAGAGAATGCATGCAGAACTAGAAGCTAGTTAGCTACGATAGCGTCTTTACACGGAGGAGCGGTGGCTGCTCTGTTGCCTACTTATACCTCATTCACACCAACGCAACTCCGGTTCAAGTTCCGTGCTAGAGCTTTTCAGGTTCAGAACCGGTTCTTCGGTTTACCTCCGGCTCTTTTAATTACTAGTGGTTTTAGATCAGGACCTGGTCTAATGTGGTCTTGATTTTAAAAAAGCAGCAATATCTCCCTTTTTGTATTTTCACAAATAGAATTAAGGTTTCACAAATCTCAAACTGTGTTATAAAGAATCTTTAGCCTCCGTGGGATAATCCAGTCCAGATTTGAGGAGTCTAGGTCTAGTGGTTTTAGATCAGGACCTGGTCTAATGTGGTCAGGATGCGAAAAAAGCACTGAAATCTCCCTTGTTTGTATTTTCACAAATAGAATAAAGGTTTCACAAATCTGAAATGGTGTTATAAAGAATCTTTAGACCCTCTGGGATAATCCAGTCCAGATTTGATGAGTCTAGGTCTAGTGGTTTTAGATCAGGACCTGGTCTAATGTGGTCTAGATTTAAAAAAAGCTGCAAAATCTCCCTTGTTTGTATTTTCACAAATAGAATAAAGGTTTCACAAATCTCAAACTATGTTATAAAGAATCTTTAGCCTCAGTGGGATAATCCGGTCCAGATTTGATGAGTCTAGGTCTAGTGGTTTTAGACCAGGACCTGGTCTAATGTGGTCTAGATGCGAAAAAAGCACTGAAATCTCCCTTGTTTGTATTTTCACAAATATAATTAAGGTTTCACAAATCTGAAACTGTGTTATAAAGAATGTTTAGACCCTCTGGGATAATCCAGTCCAGATTTGATGAGTCTAGGTCTAGTAGTTTCAGATCAGGACCTGGTCTAATGTGGTCAGGATGCGAAAAAAGCACTGAAATCTCCCTGGTTTGTATTTTCACAAATAGAATTAAGGTTTCACAAATCTCAAACTGGGTTATCAAGAATCTTTAGCCTCTCTGGAATAATCCAGTCCAGATTTGATGAGTGTAGGTCTAGTGGTTTTAGATCAGGACCTGGTCTAATGTGGTCTAGATTTTTTAAAAAGCTGCAAAATCTCCCTTGTTTGTATTTTCTACAAAGTAGATTAAAGGTTTCTCAAATCTGAAACTGTGTTATAAAGAATCTTTAGCCTCTGTGGAATAATCCAGTCCAGATTTGATGAGTCTAGGTCTAGTGGTTTCAGATCAGGACCTGGTCTAATGTGGTCTACATGTAAAAAAAGCTGCAAAATCCTCCTTGTTTGTATTTTCATAAATAGAATAAAGGTTTCACAAATCTGAAACTGCGTTATAAAGAATCTTTAGACTCTCTGGGATAATCCAGTCCAGATTTGATGAGTCTAGGTCTAGTGGTTTTAGATCAGGACCTGGTCTAATGTGGTCTACATGTAAAAAAAGCACTGAAATCTCCCTTTTTTCTATTTTCACAAATAGAATTAAGGTTTCACAAATCTGAAACTTTGTTATAAAGAATCTTTAGCCTCTCTGGGATAATCCAGTCCAGATTTGGTGAGTCTAGGTCTAGTGGTTTTAGATCAGGACCTGGTCTAATGTGGTCTAGATGTGAAAAAAGCACCAAAATCTCCCTTGTTTGTATTTTCACAAATAGAATAAAGGTTTCACAAATCTCAAACTGGTTTATAAATCATAT
>NW_011338738.1:8642-47571 GCF_000735185.1 Notothenia coriiceps
ATTATGAATTTGTTTTTTGTTGGTAGAAGAGTTTACCTTCAAGAATCTTTCCTGTTTGTTCTGCAGCTCCACCTGGTAAGACTTTAGCTACATAGGCTCCAATGTCTCCATTACTTGCAGGGACCTCTTTCCCTCCAACCACACGGATACCCAGACCATTTCCTGTATAGAAAAAAAAACAAAAACTTGTGAGTGCAATATTAGTGTAAATAAAGTTAAATTATTAACCTGTTCTTTGTCCACAAACCCATTCAGACTCTAAAACTTACAGAAACAGCCGAAATAGCCTACAGTCATTTCAAAATTCCCCTAGTTAAATCCTTTGTTTAAGCTACCTGCTTAAGTTAATTATTCCTCGTAACTAAAAGAGGTTAAAGTTAAAGGTCACCTATCATGCTATTTGTAGGCAATAGTATAGACTCAGATGTCTATCAAGTTTTTTGCTCAAAATATCAAACAGATCACCCATTCTAGCCATGCCTCATATCCCTCCATTTCACTTCCTGTTTCAAAAGCGCTGATTTGGGGTATAAAGCTTTAAAAAAAAAAAGATTGATAAAAAAAAGGAGGGGGCTGAGCTCATGCGGGAGATTCTACCAGCAGATACTGCGGTGATGAAACGCCATATCATGGATTATCAAGGATTATTTCTGAAACAGTATGGAGCTCAAATGCTTTCTCTCTTGCCGGCTATACCACAAGGTGAGTTCCTTTTTATTTCCTGCTTCTTCACACACATGCTCTGTGCAGTACAGGTTAGCTCTGAGTGTTAGAGATGCTAATGTAAACATGCACCGACCATATTACGTCCAAAACAGACGGGCAACATTTCTGATAGCAACGTTTCTGATAGGGCCGTGGGTGTAAAGCCAGCCTACATTTCCGATATTAAGTCATACGCAAATCTGGATCAGCGCCGTTGTAGCCCCGTTTTTAGAGATTTGGGTAGGGAGGAAAAGAGAAAGGGTTTTATTTTCTCTCGCTGCGTGAGTTCCCAGACACACCGGGGACACATATTTATGTATAAAAGACATCAAAAAGTGCATTTTGCATGATAGGTCCCCTTTAAATCCAATCATGATGGAAGCTAATGAGCTTAGCAGAGTAGCAGTATTGTCAGTTAAGCTTTGACTCAAATTGATGGGAATTGGTGTGGTTACTTAAATTACATATTAATGTTATCAATTTGAGATACATTTGTCATTGATTTTAATACACTGTATATAACTCAATTGACTAGTAAAAGTAGAAGGACACTAACAACCAGATGGCCCACATTTTTCCCTATAATCATGCATGATAAATAATCAGAATAACGTTTATCTGAAGGTATTATTGGTAGTTTGTTAGCTATGTAGATATTTACGCAGATTTAACAATAACGCATAAGGCTACAACCTTTCTTTTACTCATTTTAAAACATTTTCTATACATTTTACAGCTTCTGTAGAAAATGATCTAAAAAAAAAAACATTATAAATGCGAACCTCTCTATGAGTTATCCACAAAACACATATTGATCTATCATGTACCCCCACAGGTAAAATAAAATGCATTCACATACACAGAAGCAAAACTAAATATTTAACATGTTTTTTGAAGCAAGAACAAAACAACTGAGATAGAATAGAAATGACTCAGTAATGCACAAAATAAACAAAATGCTGACTTTGTGGGCTATTTGTTAATTGTGTAAGATAATCCTGAATGTGAGGGATATGCCATTTTGAGCATGGAAATGACTGATGAGTGTGGAAAAGAGCCAAACCATAAGAGAAGCCAGGAAATGTCCGACTGCTTTGAGCCTGGAAGAATAGTGTGATGGAACGTAATGGCAGGGGAAGTGACTCGTCAGTTTCATGAGATCTGGCATGAATATCAAGTAAATAGAACGCATGAAGCACACCGGTCATGCTCTGTAAACCCTAATGGGATCATGATACATATTAATGTGTACATTTGACTGTATTAGTTCTTTTTGAATGATTTTGAATCTATATTTAAATTTTTCAAATTAAATAAAGGTAAAACAATGTGTATGCTGTAAACGGTGCATATTAAATGCAGTCAGTAAGCAACGAGCTCAATAAAATCGAATGCATTACAGTCAATAATGCATTAGCTTGCAATTGAAGCCATTTTCTTTGCTACTTTTCTTTTTATTGAAGGAATATTGTGATACTTTACCTGAGACACTGCGATCTTTGGGATCCCTCTGCAGTTTGACCCTGAGGTGAGGGAAGGGGTAGTATGGGCCTTTTCCCTGTGGTCCACACACAATTGGGAAGTGTCATTTGTGTACAAGGTCAACGGGAAACAGTACATTATGGTAGCTCTGCATCAAGGTGATTTTTACATAACAAATAGACCAGTAGATATTGCCGTGCAAGAATTTAACTACAGTAAAATTGTGTAGAGAAGGTTTTCACCTGTCTCTTCTCTTGGCCATTCTCTGAACGGCCGTCTCTAGGTTTGTCAAACCAGTCGGTCTCCTCTCGTCTAAGGTGGTAGGCTTTAGGGATTAAAACAAGAACTACTTCAGAACAGATCTTAGAACTTGAGCTGCTTCATCCCACTATACGGGCTTCTTCAGTTCATATAAGGGTTATTAAAATGCTTTAAGCACATTTGTATTTATAAATAAATCTACATCAATTACAGTTGGGATAGAAATATGAGAAAAACAAGGGCCAGAGAAGGAGTTTAATATTATTTTACTTCCTTGCTAGAGAGGACTGACAAGCAAAACAACATTAAGGGTAATGTAAAAAACAAAACAGAACCAAAGAAATGTAGTAGTTTGTACTATCAGCATTATTATTAGCACCTATAATGCAGTTATTTTCTATTAATGTAAATCTTGGGTATGTAGATATTTTACATTATTCATAACTCCAATCGTGAAAGTACTTTCTTTAAACGGTAGGCCTATCAGTAAAAATAATGGTGATGTGCATTAGACCTTAGGTGCATTTTAATGTGATAGCTTATGAATGACTATAGAACTGAACTAATACTCTACCATTGGTTGCGTCGTCTCTGTTCAAAGCCATCAGCGAATCACTTAGGGCTGGAATCAAGGCAAATTGGTTTACATTGCATAATGTTGGGATCCATTGGAATGTATTAACAAGTTATTATGCTTCCAAGACAAATCCGAACTGGGATATTTAAATGTTTAAAATAGAAAGAAACATTGTAACCTTTATTAAAATCTGAACCTCCAAAACACTGCTCTTAGTTTGGAAACTATGGAAACTCATTGTTGCATATTGGTACTTAAAAAATCACTTATAATAAAATGGTTTTAGCCATCACTGGAAGTGTGCATCAACAATATATTGCTAAATATTGAATAGATGATTTGTGGCTTTTATTAGCAAAACAGAAGCAAACTGAGATGTACTGAAATTATTTAGTTCTTGCTTTAAATAATAGTCTTTCCTGTTGGAAGACACTCGCACATTCTGCACAGTTTGCTTTCATTGAAAGTAGAGACAAATAAATAGTGAATGTTACAAGAAATGAATGCAACATTCCATGCAACACAACATCAATTATATATCGTCATACAAGCAACCACAACAAAACATGCAAGTTAAATTGTTATATTTATTACACACAGATAAGTGTTGCAAACAAATATCATGCATTTCCACAAATAAGACAGTACCCTGCTTCACACTGTTGTTTTCTCAGAATGTTATTGATCTTGCCTATAACTTGATACTATGATTCAACCCACATTTATTTTTCATACAATTAAATATGATGATAATACACCAACATTATCCACCATCTAAATTACATTTCACACTATTGGAAAATCCAAAAAGATAGTTAATGTACAATTGGCTATTTTTTTTACAATATGTGTTGTTATTAAGTGTAAATGTATAATACCTAATTCAATTAAAACTCTTTTGTACCAAATGGTACATTTTCATATGGTGCGGCACTTTTTACGTGTATAATTTGAGGATTTTTCTTTGTCTAAATCTGATTTAAGACTCAAAGGATTAGCCTGCTCTGCCTTGAATGTCTAACAAGCAGGATTTTAATACAATGAAAATCTTCTTTAATATAAAATGCTGACTGCCACCAGTGAGGCATTTCTATATAAGGACGGGAACCTCCCACGCAATATAGCAGTAACAGGAAGTTAGACTTTACAGTGTCATGCAGTGAATTAATACTGGAAATGTTACACAATATCTTAAATGCAGAAAGCAACACAGTGCATGCATAAAGATTACATTCAACCACAAAAAGCAAAATGAACAAAGGCATGCATGCACACCAGATCTCAGCTGATAGACCAACATTAGTGAGAACCAAAAATAAAGAGATAATACATTCACCAAAATTAAGGTTAGACACATGCAGCATTTCAATAAAGACACAGCTATATGTTATACACAATACATGCAAGCAAAATAAACCACAACCAGACACTCTAAAGTATGAAACATTCAGTAGGAAAAGAGTGACAGAGTGACATGTCTGTTTTTTACCTTCACTATCTGACATGGTGCCTTGAAGGTCATCCATCAGCACATAACCCCTACCCCTGGTTGGCTCTTCCCTGATAAGTTGCTGCTGCTGGGAGTCCTCCAAGGACAGGCAGGAACCAAACTGGTCCCTTGAATCTGCTGATATAGGTGGCAGAGGTCCCGCTGAGGCACGGGCCATGCCCATTGGCTGCCCAACAGGGCTCAACGGACTCTCTTCTTCTGAGTTCTGGGCCACTATGGGTAATCGGCCACGGCCACTCTGTACAATGGGAAGGCTGGTAGGTTTGGTGCGGCCAGAGGGGGTTTGATAGCTTGGTACATCTCCAGATGATTCCCCGTCCCCTTTGAGCCTCAGTGAAGAGCTGGAAGGGTCTCTTTTGAGAGACAAGTCCAACCCATAGCAAGATGTGGGCCTGGATGAGGGTCTTGAGCGACTACCACTGGGATATGCAGAGTCCAATCCTAAACTCTGGCCCAGGTTTAATGACCCAGCCAAGTTGGCACCCAAGGTGGACCCCAGGTATTTTTGTTGCTCTGCAATATTCTTACGAAGGCCAAAGGTGATCTCATCTTGAGAGAGCCGGCTGGCTCTTGCTGATGCACTGGTAGACCCAAGATAGTTATAGTCTGTCTCCAAGCCTCTGTTATCTGGAATAGAGGAATACTTGGAGGAGATCTTAGGTTCTATCAATGGAGTCTTATGTTTTTGGTACAACATCGATGCCGGGAGTTGTTTAGCTGCTTGCTTCTCTAGAGTAAGTCGACTGATGCTGTACTTGTCTGTCTTTGGATAGTTTCTTTGGGAGTAACTAGAGACGCTCGAGCTTGGGGTATAGTAGTGTTGTGACAGCCCTGTCAGTTGTTCCAAGTTTTCTGTCCCACCTGTACTTCTCCTAAACTCTTGCTTGAGCTGTTGCTTTAGTAGTTTCAGTTCATAGGGTTCCTCCATTGTATCCTCTTCATCAGGGGTCTTTCCATAAGTATGGAGTCTAGAGGTGGATCCCAGATAGTCAGTAGATCCCAGATCTGCAGCACTCCTACGCAGAAGCTTCTCTGCTTTGGCCAGCTCCCTCTCCGCCAGACTGTAAGATGAAGACATACCTGTGGAACCCTTAGCAAGTTCTGCAGCATCTTCTAGCAACATGTAACTCCTAGGTGTATGATGATCTACATCGGTGTAATAGGAATCAGAGACAGCTGACATTGGGCTACGTGCCATATTTCCCACATCCAACGCTCTGAGGTCAAGGTGGTTGCCATATTTGTCATACTTGACCCCCAGGAAAGCTGATGATGTGGGATCAGGTTGGCGGCTAATGACTTCATATTTAGCTGCATCCAGCTCTGAGAGGAGGGCTGCTTGTCTAGCGGCTTTCTGCTGCAACAGAAGCATCTGGTGGTAACTCTGCTGCTGGGCGCTGGTGAGCGAGGGGACAGAGGAGTACAGAGAGTGAGATTGGTAGGACTGAGGAGTCTGGTAGAGAGACTGCTGGTATTGGGTTTGATTGTATTGGTACTGGGAGTATTTTCCATACTCATGCTTGGTTTGAGGTGGGACAAACTCATCCAATTCTGCCTGGGGAGCTGTCCTGGGACGTTCAAGACCATGACTTTCAATCTCAACATCTTCACTTCCAAGCCCACCTCTTGTCTCTCGGATGTTACTAACCTCACTGTCTGACATGTAGTCTCTATCCTCAGCAACACTCTGTAAGTAGGCCCTTTCTCTCTTCTCTCTCTCCATCAGTAGGACATCTTTTCTACGATTAATGCCCATCTCCAAATACCTGAGCTTGGCATCAATCTCTTTCTCCTCCTCATCCAGCTCTGCTTGTCTTTTCCTGAGTTTTGAAGACTCACGCTCCACTAGATTCAGCTCACGGTCTATATCTTGCAGTATCTTGGCACGTGCCATGTTGGAATTGCGGCACATTCTTCGGCGGGCCGAACCAGTGGTGTATGCTGTCTGACCAGTTGTTGTTGACTCATCCTCTGACGGTGGATTGGGAAGCGTCCTCTTCACCTTCTTTTGAGTGCCTGTTGGTGTGCTACCTGAGCTTTTCCCCTGTATGAAAAGTAAACAAAGAACGTATTAGGACTTCAGAATCAAAACAAATGTCCTAATCCCCAGAATGAATTATTCAGCAGGTTATGTAGTCATTAACATGTAAAAAATAATTTCTCTGAACGGAATGCCATGTAAAATTAACATTATTGACAGATTAACAGATTATTGCTGTTTTTATTCACAATCTCAGTTGTCTCAAAGGAAAAAAGTGCATACATTCTAATGTCTGTATAATGTTAATATTTAAGTGTCGATAACACTTATTTAGTGTTTAACGACACTAAATAAGGATATAGACTAGAAAATGTGAAGTGTAAGAAAGTTTATTGAAATACACCCATTTTTGCACCTTTCGTGCCTTCCAGTAAGATATTTATTCCTGCCCATAAATGTTACCCACAATCTCACTAAATTCAACGTTTGGTTTAAAAAAAAAAAGAAGTAATTTATTCACACTAAGCCTCTGTGGATCTCTGACAGCTCAGCATTTTCTTGCAAGCTCAGCTCATTTCCCATCCTTTTATGTATGTATGAGATTCTCAACATTGAATTGCCCAGGCTGAAAACTGACTTCCATACCCTATGAGGGCCAGGAGCACCATAGAAAAAAAGTGAATATGTGCAACCTATTCAGTTGTTCCTTTTACTTTCACATTCAGAGTTTAAGCTTTTACATATAGTACACTTCGCAATGTGCAAGATGGAACCAGCAGCATTGTATAACATTAGGATCAATTAATGGAGCGTTTTCTTCTATCTCTGCTAGAAAAATTCTCTATTACTAAGGAGTCAAAGTGCAGCAATGTGGGTGAATCAACTCTTCTAAGGCCAGCTGTGTGGTGAACAAAATGTCATACAGTATGGTGTGCAAGTTTCTTCATGCAAACATGAAAAGAACATGCAAACTCTCGCCACGGGGCAAAATAGATATAACCACTGAGCAATTATGTCACGAAGAATGGTCATGACTAATGTTTAGTTCTACATGAGGAGTAATTTTAAACTGAATTATTCACAGAAATAATATCTTAATAACTATAAGATGATGTGTGAGTGAAAAAATATGGTACTGTTAGGAGATGACATGTATTTAAATGAGAAGGTGAATCAAAGTTGCAATATGAGAAGCATTACAACCAAAGCAAAGGACAAACACTGCCTTCATTGGAGCTGCTACCAGGATATTTTATTAACCAAAAGAACACTTCAGACACAATTCAAATGTGTCTTTTTGTCAGCCAGCACTTGTTTTTTCTTATATTTATGTTAATTGAAGTTATACGTTCAATACTCACAGTGTAGCTATCCCCAGAGGTTCCCCTTTCTTCTCCTGTTGGGCTCACGGGCTTAGGGTCAGACATGGATCTCTGCATGCCTTTTTGTCCCCTGGGACTTGCTGGATCTGGACTCCCCTTTAGGTTTTGTGGGCTTGTATCACCCAGTTTTTTCTCATAGGACACGAACTCAAGGGATTTGCTAGGGGATATACAGGGAGATATTGGGGAATAGAGTACGTTGGCAGATTTAGAAGGTGCTAGTGTGGAGGAATCAACTTTGAGGTTAGAAGACTGGCCTATTTCCAAGGGGGTAGGTCGTTTCTTAGGTGAGGTCCTTTCAGAGTCAGACAGCTCCATCCTGGTGTCCATTATAATGTTCCCCTCAGAATCTGTTTGTATAGAAATCTCAGTGTGGGCTTTAAAAGACATATCTGACTGCCCACCCCTATCACCCCTGGCAGTGCGTGGCCGGCTTTGACGGTTTCTGGTCTCAGCCTCCCATTCGTCTTGATCTTCATCATCAGTCTGCACACAACTGTCAACACTCTTTTTAGCACTCTTCTTTTTTCTACCTGCAGTGTAAGCTTTACTAACTGTCTCATCCTCGTCATCTGTCTGGCACCCACTATCCGTGATCTTTCGAGACAGCACTGTGCCATCAGGTCCCAAAACAACTGCCTCCTGCACACCGTGACCGGGCATGTCCCCACCTGGGTACATCTGACGAAGCTTTTGCTCTTCCAGCTGCATGCGCAGTTGCTCTTGGAGTCTTTGAATCTGCTCAAGCTGCTGCTGTTGCTGGGCATATGTTTCTTTCTGCATCATAAGGTGGGCCTGTCTTTCGTCTTCTTGTTGGTTCAGGATATGCTGCTTCATGGACTGCAGCTCCTCCAGTTCCTTCTGCACCAAGACCTGTTCGTGCTCTCGGAATCGCTGAATCTCCAGGCGCTCCCACTCTAATTCCTCAGCCAGGCGCTGTTGATTCAGTTTCTCCATCTCTAGCCTCTCACGCTCTGCCTGATACTGGCCATCCCCAGGAACCATGGGTGAAGACAGAGCTTCCAGTGAAGCCGCTATTGCTTCTAGCGATGCATCAGTGTAAGTGTCAAGGGATAAGGAAGCTGGTAATGTGGTGACACCAGCAATGCTACCCCTTCTTGAGATCTCTAGATTAAGTGGGGCATCTCCTTGTTCTTCCGTTGCAGTAATGGAGATAGTCGACAGGAAACTGTGGGATCTTGTAAGTGGCAAGTTCTGGAGGTTGGACAGGGAGGGCATAGTGTCACTGGTATGCATACCTGACAGAGAGTTGTATGATGTGCTAAAGATGGACCCAGGTTGGTTGGTAATGGCATACGTTGATGGGATTGGTGCTGCAACAGAGGAATAGACCACGCCATTTGATGACCTCAAGACACTGCTTGTACCAAAGAGTGTACCAACAGCACTTGTGACTCTGGTCTGGGAATATGGTGGAATTGTCATTCCTGCATAAGCCCCTTTCTTGGAGTAGTCAACAGCTTCACCTGTCAAAAGTCAAAAATATCAGTTGAGTCCAAATAATGCAGACTTATTCAATGATGAAGCAAGCCATGCTTTATCCAATTAATGGGGGAGAAAAAAATGGAGAAAGAAAATCCAATGTTTGGAAGTGCAATACGTATAAACAAGATCACAGCATGCAACAAAAAGATGTGGTGAAAGAGTAAAAATAAAAGGAAAAAAAAGATGAATTTCCATGCAAGACAAAAAGAAAAGCATAACAAACAAAATAATGTCTTTTAGCCATAAATGAGTTGAGGTAGTTCAAATTGACATTTAAGTGACAGGTCAGCAATGTCACTCCACTGACCTGCATCAGAAATCTTTGCCGAGGTAAGATCTACTGCACCCTCGGTTGTGCCACTGAAATTATAGCTGTTCTTACTTTTGTAAAAGAACAGACCAGCTTCTGCTAAGTTTGTCTCGGACATTGAAGGTTTAATTCCACCAAAACCTCTCATGCTGTAAGGTGATCTGTCATACTGGTAATGGTCATCCCGATATCCAAAACGATCTTCAGGTAGAGGTGTGGTAGGTTGTTGAGAAGTGCAGCTTCCTGCAAATGGGATTTGGAACATGACATCACAGCATACTGCTTTTTTTCCTGCAGTCAGATCCACTGGTTTGCCGTCATCATCTGTGATTACAGCTGTGACCATCTCTGCAGAAGCAGCATCCATTGATACCATAGTGTTGAATGGTTTAGTTGTGCTTAGGTCAACAGCTCCTGCCACTGTGGTTGTTCCCGTAGTTAATCCATTTGCAGCACAACTCGCTATATAAGTGGGTGCAATAGTGACAGGGGGGGTCTGGAAAGTTCCTCCACCTGTACTTGATCCAACTGATAGGTTAATAGGAATCTCGGTACCAACATTAGTGGAGCGCTGATAATCAATTGGTCGATATATAATTTGAGAAACAGGCTCAAAAGCTTTGACTTTTGTTAGCTCGAGAGGACCTGAAGATACTAGAGAGGTGTCTACATTGTCACATTGCTGGATTGTGGCAGCACAGGTCACAATGGTGATACTATCAGTCACTATAGAAACAGTGGATGATTCAGCACTAAGGTTGACTACAGGTGACTGCACTGCACTGTTTTGGCGACTGATTTCAGTTGGAAAAGTCTGACGTCTTGAGTCTGGGCCAGCAGATAGATCCACACCATTCATATCTGAAGCTTGATCAACCTTAACGGTCCTAAGATCCACCACCTCAAAGGGTTGGACAGCCTGTCCATTTTGTGCTGGCAATTGGGGCTTAAGTTTCTCCATTGAGATTGGGACACCATTTGCCCTTGGAGCTGGTACTGGTGGTGTTGTCCTTTCATGAACAACAGAGACAGTGGTCCTTTGGACTTCGGTGGTGACTACTTGAGAGATCAGGTTAGGCATAACCACAGGTGGCTGTGTTGAGGCAGATATAGCCTCAATTATGTGACAAGAACTAGATACATGTTTTTCTGGGCCACAAATCTCTTGACTTTCAATGGATTCTGTGAATCGAGTATATGCCAGAGGCACCCTGGTTGTTTGAGGAGGGATTGGTTGTTGATGTTGCGGTGGATTTGAATTATGTTGAGGCTGTGCTTGGTGATAACTTTGGGGCTGAGCTTGGTGTGAAGGGGATGCTGGGCCAGGGCTAGAAGGAGCCATAGTGGAAATACCTTCTACAGGAGAGCTAGGCTGAGATGGCAGTGTAATAACTACATATGTGTCACGTAGATTCCTGGTGTATCTTGGAGAAGAAGGTGACTTTGGCGAGGGATGGAAATGCTTACTCTCAGAAGAAGGGCTCAGATTTAGAGCAGTCATTTCAGTAGGACCAGTGGGAAGTACAGAGGGTCTGGATGGATATGGGGCATGGGCAGGTGAAGAAGGCTGGGAGCCAGGCTTTGGTGCAATTGGTGGTTTGACACAATGTCCTGGTGAATGAATGGATGGCTTTGGGGCAACAGGGGGAGGAACATGAGGCTTGTACATTGGTGTCACTGCTTGTCTTGTAGGAGGTCCTTGGGCTGCAGTCACTGCCCCTATCTCTGGCCTCATTGGAGTTGCTGAAGCCTGAGGTGGAAGTGGAACTGGGGCTTTCCTTGGAAAAACTGTAGGTTTTGGTGGAGTTGGAGGAGGCAGTGGTGGTGGAACAGGTACTTCTGCTTTTTCCTGAGAATTAGCCCTACACAGGACACTTGGCTTAGGGGGTAGAGGTGGGGCAGTAGAGACTACGCTAGGAATACTCGGTGTGTACTGTGGGACTGTGGGCAGGGGTGAAACACTGGCAATTACAGTGGCTGATGTTTTTGGGAGTGCACTGGATAAGTCAACAACATCATCCTGTAATTCAGCAATTGTGGTTTGAGGTTGTTGATCTGATGTGGATGATTGGGGCCACTCGGACACTGTTACAGGGTCAGTTTCCATAGCTGATGTTGTGCCTGATACTGCAGTTGTACCTTTTTCCTTTTTTATCATACTCTCGTCATCAGAAGACAATTCTCCTGAAGAGCATTGCGTCACCCTTAAGTCTGGAATGGGATGGAGTGCCTTTCTATAAGCAGTGGCTTCCACTTCTGGATCCTGCTGAGTTGGACTTGTTCCAGGAGTCAGCACTTTTTTCATTAGCTCTTCATAGGCAGTTTCAGCATCCAACAATGGCTTCCCATCTGCGCCTAAGGTTACTTCGCTGCTTTTGGAGAATGTATTCTCAGCAGGTTGCAACACAATTTCTGGATAAGTGTTTTCCTTTTTAGGCTGAATTTTTTCATATTCTTGCTCCAGCTTCATGAATTCCTGCCTCTTTTTAATCATGTCTTCATAAACTTCATCTGGTGATCTCAGTGGTTTGGGCTGAGAAGGAACAGCAATCTTTTCTGGCTCCCTAAGGTCAGTTGTTGGATTGTCAATAAGTGAATCATAAGCGTAGTCTTCTATAAGCATGCCTCCATAAATGGACTCTTTTCCGGGTTGAATCTCACCTTGCTCAAGTGTTGGAGACTTCGCCCTTAGCATTATTTCCTCGTAAGCCTCATCAGCAGATTTGAGAGATTTGTTCTTCGATTTATCATCTGAAGGGGAGTGAAGAGATACTGATAGAGGCAGTTGATAGGTTTTCTGAACTGCTGCAATCTTTGAGGGGTGGATTTCAAATCCTTCAGAGTCTGATTCAATACTGGGGGAGAAATCTGAGCAAGATGATCGCCTGATTTCCTCCATCTCAGCCTCTTGCCTCAGTTCTTCTGTTGGTGAGGCATCTTCAATGGGGGAAAGGTTGCTTGGTGGCGTCTTTGGACGCTCTCGCCTCCTCTGGGCACGAATCTCTTCCTTGTCTTTCTTAGATTTCTTCCCAGAGCCCTTCTGCTTTTCTTGCTCTCTGAGTAGCTCCTCTTCTTCTCGTAACTCTTCTTCCTCAGAAGAGTCTTCGATAGTTGGCAGCACTTGACCAGGTTGTCTGTGTTTGGCTTTCCTGTGTTGTTTACCCTCACCAGAACGGATATGGCTTGGACTACTGTCACTGTCTTCATCCAGTGATGAAATGGATGTTGGGGATGTCCCAGGAGTGAAGCTGGAAGCATGTAGACTGGACGACCCTTCACCTCTAGATCGATCATCAGGAGAGTCTGTAAGGCTTTCCATTTCAGGCTCTCCATCGTTAGGTATGCGTATTGGGCTGCTGGTAGAATTCAGCTCCATAGTTTGGAATTGGCGAACTCCAGTACCACTCTGAGACTCTTTTTGTTCTTGTCCCACCTCTTTGTCTATATCAGGTTTATCCAACGAGCCATGGAGTTGTTTATCTTCTTCATCATCTGGACTTATTGTGCTTTTCTTGGTAAGTCTTCGGTTTTTTCCTGATGAACTCCGCTCTACTGCCTCTGTTGTCTTCTTCTCCATTTGTTTCTTCTCATGATCTCTGATCTTACGCTGGATCAGGTTTTCCTCATCAGACGGGGAAGCATCTTCATTCTCACTCATTTCGATGATCTGTTTTCGAATAAAGTCCTCATCATCCCCAGACATTGGGCTCTCCTTCCCAAAGCTTTCACTGCTATCATCCAGCGAATCTGTCCTGACATCCATGGGCACAAGAAGCTTTTTCTTTGTGGAGCCTTTGGCATTCTTATCAGAAAGTTCTCTGTCATCTTCTGAGCTTGGGGAGTCTAGTGAGAGAGGAAGCACCTCTAATCTACGTCTGGACTTTAAAGTGTCTGTTAGTTTCTCCTCCTCATCATCATCATTTTGTTGCGTGGTTGCCTTTGCCTCAAGAATTGGAAGGACTGAGCTTTCCAGCTTAGCTAGGTCTGATGGGCTGGTGGGACTGCTATCCATTGCAACCATATCCTTCCCTGCAGGCTCTTTCAAGGTCTCCAATGTTTTTACCTGTTGGATTGAAAAAAGACACCATTATTTTTTTCATAGAGATCATTGGTGTGTTAAAATCTGCAGAAATAAAACAGATGATGTACAAAGATAATAATGAATGATACCACTACTTGTGCTAAATACTATGGTCACCTCAGCGACTGCATCTTCATCACTTGGCTTTCCCAGAGACTGGGTTACAGCCTCCTCTTTCTCCTCCACGTTAGTGTTCCCCTCCTTGGGTTCATTGTCATGCTCACTCACTAGAGACATTGGGATTTCAGGTTCTGCTACAGGGGCTGTTGCTTCTGATACAGATACACCTCCTCCAATTTCTAAATCTGTCTCTGAAGATTCATCCTTCTTTGATTCTGCGTTCTTTCCTACGTTAGACTCTGCATTGCTATCTTTGTCACACACGGCGCTTGTCTCTGATACCTTCTCTGATTCCTGAATGTTGCCAGTAACAGGTTGTGACTCATCCTCTATTTTATCAGGTTTTTCTTCCACCTCTTTGATTGACACCTTTTGCTCAGCAACTTTCTCAAGTGGTTCATCATCACTCCCTTTCAGAGTCAACGTCTCTTTCTTTACTTCATGTTGATTTTCAGCTATACTGTTTGTATTTTGAGATCCAGCTTCTGCTTCATCCTGAACAAGTGTCTCCTCACAGGCTACATCTCTGACTTCTGTCTCACTAATGACAGCTGAGGATGACACCATCTCTACACTTTGCAATGATTCCTTGACATCAACATGTTCTATCTCTTTCCTGTCATCAGGAGTTGGGGGAACAGATGCATCCACAACTTTCTCAGATGTATCACCAGCTTTTAAAACTGTATCTATAGCTGTTTGGATATTTCCAGCAGTAGTTGGAGCTGGCTCTCTTGCTATTTCTGTTTCTCTCTTCTCTATTACATAACAAACACTTGTTGTTTCAGTAGAGGAAGGTGCTGGACTTGATTCAGCTTCATCAACTTTCTCAAGTGGTTTCTGGTCATTTGCTCTCCCAACTGTTTCCTGTTCAACAGCCTCATTTACAAAAGCTTTCCCTTCATCATCTTTGACCTCAATAGCTTTCTCTGCTGCTGCATTCTCCGGAACTCTGTCATCTTCAACGGCTTTGTCAGTAGATGGTTTATTCTCATTTACTGTCTCCTCAACAACTTCTTTTTCTACAGCTTTCTCCTCAATACTTATTTCTTCAGCATTATCCTTAACTGTTTCAATCGGAAATGTTGATTCCTCATCAGGAATATTTAGCTTAGCTGTTTCTTCTTCTTCAATATTAACTTTATCCACAACCAGAATCTCCTCTTTTGTTTCCTCTTTGGTTTCTCCTTCAACTGGAGCAACAGAAGGTGACTTATCTGCTGGGACAAGTGCGGAAGGCTCCTCCTCTTTTTCGATGGGTTTAGTTTCCACTTTATTTGCCTCATTATTCTCCTCTGAAGCTAAGACAGGGTGAATGTTTTCTGACATCAGTGAAGGACTATCCGTTTCTACACATTTAGGTGGCTCTGGTTTGAATTCTTGCTGTGTCTCGTCAGGTTTAGGGACCTCAACTTTGTCAGCAGGAGCTACATTTTCCTCAACCTCAACCACAGGTGGAGGAGCACTTTCTATCAGTACTTGCTTATCTTCTATAGGTTCTGCTTCTATTTGTACATCTTCATTTTTAACATCAGGTGCTATACTGTCGGCTTCAGGGTTTGTGATGTCTGTTTGCTCCACATTAGAAGCTGATTCTACTGTGTCTGGTGGAGTAGAAGTAGTTTCATCTATATGGGCTTCTTCACTTGGCTTATCAAGTTCTACATCTGTTATTTTCTCCTCTTCTACATTTGTAGCTGAAGAATCTGGCTTTGGATCAACCTGAACAGGGCCTTCCTGTGAGACTGCTTCTGGAATCAAGGCAGGTTTCGCCACAACTGAATTAGGTGTCACTTCTGGAAGAATTTCTGGAGTGGGCTCCACTTTCTCAATATCTGTCAGGGGAGCTGCAGCATCAATCGGGGCAACCTCAAATTTTGGCTCTGTTTCTACCTCGGCAGGGACAGTTGTCTCATCTAAACTTGTATTAGTCAGTACATTTTGCACCTCACTTTCCACAGGAGGAGAAAAGTCCTCTGTCGCATTCTCAGAGCTACTCTGTATTTCACCTGCTGTGTTTTCACTGACAGGTGAACTCTGTGCTTGTTGATCCACATTTGTCTCTGAGTTAGGAGGATCCTCTACTGCATTATCAGAGCTAATCTGCTGTTGCTCAACTGCAGGGACACTCGCTGCTACACTCTCTGAAATCGGACCTTGTTGTTCAGGCTGAACTACAAGCTCAGACACTGGTTCAGCTGCTAGTGGTTGTTCTTTTGACTGTGGTGCTTCCTGTTGGGTTATATCAGGAGGAGGGGGGCTAACGGAAAGAGGGACTTCAAGGTCAGGTGTGGGAATGTTTTCAGGCAATACCTTGGTATCAGGAGCTGGTGGGGTTAGGTCTGCTGCTTCTACTACAGGTTTCCTATCTACAGCAGCAGGGGCAGGGGTGGAGGAGGGAGCAGGAGCAGGTGTTTGCTTCTTTGGGGAAGCCATGTTTGGAGGTGGCACGTCTCCCAGCTGGCCAGACATGGCTCTCTGTGTCTGGCAGTTGAGGCAGAGCCATTCTTTCTGTAAGACAAAGATGAGAACACATTGTAAGTAGTTAGGAATTCATTATGTTTGCTGCAATCATTTTTTAACATTCAATTAGAACATAACCATTTATATGATGTTCTGAATAACACAAAATGACTTGACTTTCACAGTCATGTGAAACCAAATGTTTCCACGTAGTTAAAACGTCACTGTGACGAGGCACCAGTGCAAGTCATGCTATTTTAAGGGGAAGCTTTTACATGAATCGGACTTAAGAGACAGGCCTATGCATAATGCATGGTAATGGGGCTGGGTTTACCAATGCATGTCCGAAAGGGCTGGGTGGCCTGGGCAGACATGTCATGTAGCAGACAGAGAAACTGTTTTGAATGTGTTTTTCTTTGATTGTGTACTTTAATGGTGTGTGTATAGGGCTATGTTAAGGCTTCCTTCACTGAACCGAGACAGTTTTCCCTAAGACTCTCTGCACCCTGAACATCTTATTTTAGATCCTTGAACATCTCTGCAAACGCTGAGGCAGAGCAAAGGCCAATTTAAGGAGTTTCCCACTGCCGTTTTTTCTTTTTAATACCATCATCTCCTCCTGAAAATCCATTGTGATATAGTCCTCACCGAAATCTTTACAGCGTTGTATTTTGAGAAACAAACACATTGCTGGCACCGATGCCTAATCCGTCATCTTAGAGGTCTGCTAAATCTGTCCTGTCCTTGCAATCTGATAATTGTTGCATATTCTCAAGGTATTCACATAGACACAGGGCCTGAGGCGTACACATCCGCACCTAAAGGCCCTGATGAGGGCTATAAATCAAGAGCTGCAGCTATTATTAGAGTTTTATATCCAGTACTGCTGTGCTTTAAGTGGAAATACAAGTGTTGACAAACAATCAACGGGCTTGCATCTGAGAACAATAATACTGGAGCTATAAACAGTGCAAACAAACACACACCAGGCCAGAACATGTTTTATGAGTACCACACACACACGCGCACACGCACACACGCACACACACGCACACGCACACGCACACGCACACGCAATAATTCTTAGAAGGGGGAAATGTTGCTTTGTTATCACCTTTAATCTAACACAACATATTACTGCTTAGATTTTTGTTTTTATGTAATGTTGTATTTTAGCTAGATTCTTGTTATTTTTTTGGTTTTTCTGTTTTGATTTGGTTATACTGTATACAAAAATATGAGTTTATAATCTGAACAAAGTGTATCTGTTTAATGAAATAAACCGATAAATAAAAAGTATTAAAAAAAAGAAGGGTAAAATGTCAGCATGTTATAAACCAGCCTGCATGTATCTACCAGGTAACAGCTCCTTTCACATTTTGAAGTGCTCAAACATACGCCTCTGACCCCCCCTTAAGAAATGCCTTGGCCTGGGTTAACAGTGGGGTTTATGCAACATTTCGGGCTTCAGAGAAGATCGCAGCCGGCCTGTAAAGCCTTGTCACAGACGAGCCACCTCTCTGCAGGCACAGAAGAAAGAGGGAGGATGTCGCAGCGTCAGGGTAAATAAGGCATGAGCCCTGTTTCAATCCTTTTGCAGTCTTGAGAGAATGACACACCAGATATCTGTGGCACACACCCAACATAAAAAAGCAGCAAACATTTCATACTTGCAATTGCCACCCACAAGATGAAATAAGCAAAAGAGGAAATGAAAACATACATGTTTGCTGACATTAGTGAGTTATGGTCCCAACTTGACATAAATCCAGTTAATCCTCAGACATGATGATGGGCACAGCGTAGATGTGAGTGTGTATTTGAGTAATAAAGCATGCATTATCAACATCTGTCCCTGCTGGGAGGACTTGAGATTCTCCAGCTTGATGGCTCTATCAGTTAAGCCAGAGAGAGCAGACAATCAAAGCCAAAGAGATGGCCGCCAGATAGTTGAAGCAGAACCCACAGCCGGTCAGCCTCAGCCTCTCCAGAGCCAGTCATCACCGACGTTATCAACACATCCCCACAGGCACACTTAAACCTTGGCCACTAAATTGCCCTCTTTTAAGTCATTAGGAATAACCTCTCTGTTAAAGCAGATATGTTTCTTTAACTGCTAAGTGGCCATCTTTAATGCATTTCCTACTGACAAGTCTAACAGCTGTCACCCTGAAACATCAGTCTGCCTTTACTTAAAGTTAAACAAGATGACTTTGATCAGAATTCAACAAATTCAGGAAAATGTAATACCCAGAACCCAATTGTTTCAGATGTCTGCATATAAGTGTTCTATCTCAAAAAGGCACTTTCAGATGAGATATACTTTATTGATCCAAATTTTGGAAATAGTTTTATACCTAAGAACACGCAGCCTGCTCTCTGTGTCATTGCTGTCTACGTTCCTGGCAAATAAAAAGTGTCCGTCATTTGAAATGCGAAGGATTTGCCGATAAAATCATTGTAAGTGAATATATTTTTCTGAAGACAATGGATGAGTCTGCTTAATTCAATTGCAATCCGTCAGGTAGTTGAGAAATGTCCATCTAAAAAAAAGGTTTACAATCAGCTGCCCTAGCTGTTAGCGTGGCCAAAATGAATGAATAGATGATATTATATAACGACAACAATCATTGGTTAGGACCTAGTTGGTCTTTTATCTTCAGATAAGCATTCTCACCAGGACACATACTGTACATCACAAATGTCATTTATAGAGTGAATCTGCAGGGTCTAAATTAGCGGGGATGATACACTCTTCTCTTGCAGCTTTGCCTTAACCATTAATATAACGAGAAGGTATATCTTTGAATGACAATCTTCCCTGCTGCAAGTTTTCAAAGCAATGTGGAGTGTCTGTGTGAGAATCTGCTGTGATGCAGCCTGGATGATTCATAAAAGCCGGGTAGTCACTCGCTCACATAACCACCACATGTGCATGGATGTTGACACATACCAACAGCCACAGATAGGAGTTTTGACGTTGTCATATATCAGATGAAAGGCTTGAAATACTTCGGAGAGAAGTGACAACTTGCTCTTCCTCTTCCCACCGTTTCTCAAACAAATACAAGCTTATACGTAAATAAGTCAATACAGATTCAGTGTGAGTGTTTCATCTCCAACTTTCCATTCTCTTCAAAGTTTCTCCAAGGACACGGAAAGTAGACGGACAGAAAACCGCAGACAGAAACCAGATATTGAGACGAGATGGGCTGTAGCCATACTTATGTTCGGTTATTGTTCCCAACTGGGAATTGGAGTGTTGGGAAGGTCGGTGAGGCCCTTTGATTAAGACTGGCACTGACACTTGGAGTAGATGAGGATTTAGAGGAAGATGGAACAGATGGATAAAGAAAGATGAGAGAAGGAAGGAGGTAGAGGGAATGAAAGAAAAGGGTGATAATGGTGTGTGAGAGGCAAGAGACAGAGAGATGAGGGGAGGGAAGCAAAGAGGATTCAAACAAAAGGAGCATGGAGTGGTGAGGGAAAGGTTGAAGCAAGCGAAAGAGCTTAGTGGTCATTGGAGGCGACTCGACACCACCTCCTGCCAACCAGCTTAACATTATCACCCTAGAAATCTGTCAATGAATTGCCAGGAAATCAGGACAAGCTGCAGTTCATGATGAATGCCAGGAGTGACCTTCAATCATTACATTTCATTGTAAATAAAAACCAATATAGAACAATAAAAACTAGATGTTTTTTGCCTGTTTCCATTCTTTAGACTCAGGGAGCTTCATATTAAAGAACGGTCAAATATCAACCTTCTCCTCTAACTCTCAACAACAGGCAAATATGGATATTTCCCCCTTGAAAATGGACTATTCCAAAAGAAAATGTATTGGTACTAGTCTGACAAGGCAAGACCAAATCGTAAATGCAAATTAGTCTCGAAACATCTCACATTTTAAAACAAGTTATTCAAATGTGACGTATCCCTAAGAGACCTGCGACCAGGTGTGCCCAGTGTAGACGACCAATCACAGCGCAGTACCAGCCAGCATGAAATATGCAGTTTTTAATGGTATTCTATGGCCAGCTATCCTAGTTGATTGTTCAAAAATATTTGCCAATATACAATACGTACACACGGTGTAATGATTTAAGAAGGGAACCCTATTAGCGGGTACAACACTGAACGGCATGCTGGGAACTGGTTGCTTAACGTCACTCACATTCAACAACAGATTAGACAACAGAAAGACAGGCTGGAGAGTTACAGCACACATCTATTTATACGCTTTCTCAACAAACTTGGCGGGGGTATTATTCAGGACACAAGGAAGTGACATTTCTGACAGACACTGCACTAGTATTAATTATAAAGCTGTTGAAAATATTGTGTCCATCCTACAACATTGGTCGAGTCACCTACTGAGTGGCCTTCTTAATTATAATGCACAAGCAACATCACAGCATCAGCTCAAGCCAAAACAGATCTCTGTCCTAATAAATATCTCTCTCTTATAGATGTTCCAATCTCCGTTTCAATGTGCTGTATGCGCCCTTTACACATGAACCATGCTCGTGTGTGTTTCAATGTTCGTTTGACCCATGAAACTAAATGTTATGTGGGCAGTGATAGCCTTAAGGCTGGACAAAACTGGGCACTGGACCAGGATAATGCTGGCTTCAATCCCAAAATGAGCAGCTAAATCTGAGAGGGGGAAGTTGAATAAATCAAATTGTTCTTTCAAAAAGCCTCTGAGAAAAGTACTTTTAACCTCCAGCAGCTTAGTTACCAGCACTAGTGGGCTGTGGTTGTACTGGTCTGATCCTAGATGCATGTGAGTGAAGCAGAGTGCTGTAGGAAACCACAAAAAGCCATCTGAGCAAACATTCTCTGGAAACAAATCCATCTTTTACCCAACTCAAATCTCACTGATGACTTACAGTAGAATACATGTTCTCTCTTAACTAATGTCAGACTGTGTTTCTACATTGTGGATGGATGTTAAAGTGCCAGGTGAGTGAAAAAGGGAGAAATAGTTGTGCGGTAGTGTGTATGAGTCTAGGGATTCTAACACAAATCAAGAGGTGTGAGACAGAGCCTTTATTTACTCTGAGCCCAGGGATTAAGGAGATTGACGCTCGTTTCAGGGCACTTCCTGTCTGGAGCTGTGTGTGTTTTTCTGCAACCCACCTCATAATCTGTCTGCATGTGTCAGCTTCAAGGATAAGTATCATTTTTTCCTTTAAGACATTAAGAAGCCTTTATTTTTTCTGTCAATGGCTATTATTGTTTTCTAGTTATCCAACATATATCGTACAGAACGGGCACCTTAATCCAAAGAGGCATACAGCAAGATAGATATTTTTATATTGAGTCGAGGTATCACAATATATATGCTTCCTTAAATCACATTAGTTCCACCTGCTTAGAGCTTGTTTGGCAGTCCACATTAAACATTATAATGACAAGTCGCCTCATACACCATTAGCATTAACTTTAGTAACCTGCTGATAAATGTGTTTGATTTCCATACAAATGTTACAAGTTACATGCAACTTTAATCAACCCTACACAGCCACATAAAACAGCTTTCCTTCTTACACTACTGTCTGATGTCCCAATTCCTGCTTCATCACATGTTACTGCATGACAGTCATTTCTGCCTATAGGTGCTCTTAATGTGGCTCAGAGGAGTGAGTCACGAGTCACGACGGAGCACAATGTTGAGGATGTTGCGGTCTGCACTGCTTAGAGCGGCATTACCCGGCACCCACATCCTTTGTGACCCACCCGCCCCACCCCCCTCCCCTCTTTATCCTCTTGACTCCTCTGCCGGACTTGTATTTATGTCACAGTATTCTCTCTTGTCTCTTCTGTTTTCTGTGCTTTTTCCTTACTTTGTTCTAGTATAGTGTTTTGTTTTATGCATGAGTATATTTAGAGACCTTAAAGGGCAGTTTGTGACCAGGATCATTTCTATCCGTCAATCCAACGAGTGCATTCCAGCTGCATTCCCTTTTTATCCAATAAGGATGAAAGGTGTGAAAAAAAAACCTCATCTATTTTCCTCTCAGGTTGTAATGCATGGAAATGATTTCTTGAGGTGGAGCGATTTCCTGGCTTTGTTGTTGGCCGCACCTATTGAATATCAATTTTTAGGGAGAGGTCGAAGTCAGACACTCCATCCAAACTTGCTTTTTAAACTCTAAACTGAAGTTCTGCTGTCACTCTGTGCTACAGGGGGCAAGCAGTCAGGATGTAAATACAACAGCCTGTGCTAACTAGATGAGGGCGCTGCCAGAATGTGTGTGTTATCGAGTGTCAGTGTCTCTGCCTGCCTCTTTGTCTAAGCAGGGCTCAGTGCTGGCACACATGATGTCTTGGCTTTCTTCCCCCCCCCCCTTCTTTTTGGCACTAAGGGCTCAATGTCAATGGCTAAAATGTGGCCCTTTGCGAGCACCAGAAAATTAGAAAGGAGTCATTTAAAGTCATTCTGGAGTGGAGCTGTCGGGGTGAGCCGTTTAAAAAGAAAGAGAAGAGGCTGTTTGCAGAGCCTGAGGACGGCTCATTTCAATTACAGCAATTTCTAAAACAATGGTAAACCACTTGTCACAGCTTGAACAGGGTCCTGGACCTGGTAAATAGGGCAAACAAGACTACTCATTCACCCTGTGTGTGCAATCACTCAGCCAAAGCAAGGATACATGATGTTAACAGTCAATTCCTATTAATGTCCCAGCATTCACACTACTATAAATTAACTGAACACTTCTCCAGCAGAGAGACCAATGCATTTCGCGCACACACACACACACACACACACACACACACACACACACACACACACACACACACACACACACACACACACACACACACACACACACACACACACACACAATAACTCTTAGAAGGGGGAATACGATCCATTTCAAGCCTTCAACAGGTGGGCATGTGGGGGACTGCGGGTTGCCAGTTGCAACAAAAATACAATTTTGAAGGAAAACATATAACAGAAAACAACATTGCCAACAGACATACTTAAAAAACTGAAACGTTGAATCTAATAAAATGTATTAAATCAACAATGTAACGTCAACATTTTATTTTTTTAAAGGTCACCTATTATGCAAAATCCACTTTTTGTATGTCTTTTATACATAAACATGTGTCCCCTCTGTGTAAAGAGATTCGGAAAGTTTCAGGAAAAAAATTCTCTCTCTTTTTGTCCTGTTCCATTTATATAAATACCTAAAATGAGCTGATCAGATTCTGGTCACTTTGTGATGTCACAATGTTTTTTTGGCATGTGTAACCATTAGCCAATAACCAACCAAGGTAACGCCCGCCCACCTTATCACCTGAATCTCCTCCTAGAGCACCATTGTGTTTTTTTAACCAATCATCTCTCTGAGGGGCGTGGCCAGCAGCAGCTCATCAGCATTTAAAGCTACAGACACAGAATCAGCACTTTTGAAACAGTGCGACAACAGAGGGGATTATGGGATGCTACAATGCATGATCTGTTTGGTATTTCAAGCCAAACACTTCAGAGACATGTTTTGTATATACCTATAATATATTGTGGAAAAAGAGTACAATAGGGGACCTTTAAAGATTTTGGTAAACAGGGCCTTTGTCTAAGTGACATTACATTTGTTTACATTACATTTTACTTGTTAGATGCTTTTATCCAAAGCGACTTACAATGGGCAATCCCCACAGGAGAAATTTGGGGTGAAGTGTCTTGCCCAGGGACACAACGACATGCTGACTGCAGTGGGGTTTGAACCTGTGCTTTCCTGATCCGAACAGAGACGGGGAGAGAGAGCTGCCCCACAGTTGCTTGTTTTCTCCCCTTTTTGACTCTTTTGTGGCTATTTTTGTACACTTACGCCTCCTGGGCAAGTGATGGCAAAGCTGTGAGGCAACTGGACTATATGGTGTCAGATACAGACCAGCCTGGATTAAACACATGAATCACAAAACCAATCACATTTGGATTGCATTTGCAAGATGGGACAGATTATGTAAAGAGAAAAACAAACAATGCCATGCTGAGCTTTTTTAGAGCCTTGACCTCATGTGTGCGTGAATTAGGCTGTTTGTGTACACATGTGTGTATTGCATGTAGGACTGTGAAGTTGTCCGGCAGAGGCTCAGTCAGTAGGGGCTTGGACTGTGAGCCATAGGGTCGCCGGTTCAAGTCCCCGAACAGACCTAAATATGGAGTGTGGACTGCTACTTGGAGAGGTCCCTGTTCACCTCCTGGGCCCTGCCGTGGTGCCCTTGAGCACGGCACCGGACACCCCCCTCCCCCCCCAACTCCCATTGCTCCCCGGGCAATACAATAGCTGCCCACTGCTCCTAGTACTAGACTCCTGGTACTAGGATGGGTTAAATGCAGAGGCCACATTTCCCTGTGTGTGCTGTGTGCTCTGCATGTGAGACCATTAAAGAGGGGTTTCATCCCTCCGATTCAATTCTATATTTTAAGTATGCCTTTTTCTGCCAGTACAGACTCAGGAGGATCCAGACTGTGGCAAGGTAGTGTGATTCTTTCAACACGGCCACAGAATAACAATGAGGGAGGAAGACACAGGGAACACCACGTAGGGAGTGGGCGTAACAAGCCTCAGAGCTGCAAGTCATGGGCCTAACCATCAAAAACATGCAAGCACCAACACACATTGAACACATTGAATTAACTGAGATCTAGTCATTGGAAACACACGTTGCTATAACCATGTTTTGCCTTAAAGGTGGGGTAGGTAATTCACTTCAGAAACACTTTTTGTTATATTCCATGGAATGCTCTTAACATCCCGATAGCATGAAGTGAATTACCTACCCCACCTTTAAGGCAAAACATGGTTATAGCAACNTGCCAGGCTGCTAATAGGAATTAGAAAGGCTCAGTTCTAATGTACCAGAAATTAAACATCACGTGCAAGAAGTCGTCACTCAGGAGCTGCCTCACCTCACACACAACAACTGAAAGGAAACATACTCCTGCGCGATTACACGATCAAATAAAGGTATGTAACTTATTTTTGCTTGTCTTTTGGAGAAATAACCATTTCGTTTTGGATAGAAGAGGTGATTATGGAGAGAAAGCTCTCAAGGGAAGGTTCTAGTAGCTTTGAGCTAACCTTACTACAGGGAAAAAGAGCTGTTGAGGTAAATGTATGTGTAACAGGTATCATTGAGGTGTCTTTGGTGAGTTGTCTTATTGCATAAACCTGCAAAGAAAATTGTTTAGATGGATATTATTCTTTTTTGTACTGTTAGAAACTGCCTTTGTGTCTTTACCTAATGCCCTAACTGTGTATTCAAATTTAATGAACACAGTGCAGTGTGTGTTATCTGGTTACCAGACTCAGGTTACATTAGCCAGGCTGCTCAGCACATGCATTTCACACAAACTGATAATGTCATATTTCAATTAATTGGTAGGAGAACATACTGCTGTAGTGTAAGTTCAGGTTTACTATTCCTATACTTCATTTCAGAAGGAAATATATTGTCCTTCTTGAACAACATTTATCTTAGTGTTAGCCACTAGATACATAAAAAAAAAAATGAAGAGGCATTAATAAAGATTCACTACAATTCCACCTTTTTGGCTTGTGAGACCTTACATGCTATTATGTCAATAATATAATGTCACATAAAATAATACATCAATAACAGGCAGCAACAGTTCTTTCTCTTTTGATATGTTCAACACATTTAGCGGACAATATTCCCTCATGTTGACTTTTTCAGAATTTGTAATGCCTCCTTATTTGGGATCTGAATAGTTATATAGCGTGTGTGTGTGTGTGTGTGTGTGTGTGTGTGTGTGTGTGTGTGTGTGTGTGTGTGTGTATATATATAAACTGCTGGGTTTGCACATGCCTCAGAGTGTTTGTCCCCAGGCCGCCTTTGTTAGATGTTGTGTGTTTACACCTGTGGGTGTGTGTGTGTGTGTGTGTGTGTGTGTGTGTGTGTGTGTGTGTGTGTGTGTGTGTGTGTGTGTGTGTGTGTGTGTGTGTGTGTGTGTGTGTGTGTGTGTGTGTGTGTGTGTGTGTGTGTGTGTGTGTGTGTGTGTGTGTGTGTGTGTGTGTGTGTGTGTGTGTGTGTGTGTGTGTGTGTGTGCCAGTCTGTCTGTATGGGTGAGTGTGTTTGCTTTGCATGACTAGATGCTTCACTCACTGTGTTTATGTGAATGTGAGAGAGAGAGAGAGAGAGAGAGAGAGAGAGAGAGAGAGAGAGAGAGAGAATGCATCATGTACGGGCTGCTTCCGCCTCACAGCGTAGAGACAATCTGGCCACGCTTCAGCGATCAGTGGGAAGAAGGGGAGGAGCACTACACCATCATTTATCACTGGAGACAGAGAGCAAGATTCACCTCGGCCTACACATAGACTAGGGTGAGGAGGAGGAGGAGGAGGAGGAGGAGGAGGAAGAGGAAGATTGAAAGGACGAGGGAGACATATACATAAGAAAGACAAATATCTTTATATAGGAAAGGGAAGTATTATTCTAAATATGCAGATAAAGAAAGGAGAATTGGAGAATATTGGCTGGGAAGAACATAAGGATAAAAGGAAACAGTAAAGATGAAGATTGAACAATATGACCACAATACTTACTAAAGTCAACAACATGTGACCATTTCCGCTCATCTTCAGTATTATATTATGATAATTGCTCTTGGTAAATTAAAATGATAACTGTAAATATGAAGATAATGTTTAGCTTTCCTGGTGCATTATCTTCCTGAACACAACCCATATAAAAGTCAAGTAAAGCTTTTATTTGTAAGAAATTGAGAACTGATCAAGCATGTAACCCTGCCGAAGACAAAGCAAGGCCAAAGTTTGCTTGGTTTAGCTTCGCATGAACAAATCAAAACTTGGGAGAGCTTCAGGAGAAGTTTTTGCTAACTTTGAAGAGATTTAGGCTAGCTGTTTCCCCCTGCTTGTAGCCTTTGTGCTAAGCTAAGCTAACCATCTGCTAGTCGAACTCCTAGAAAACATGCAACAATGTAATTGTTGTGCATTCCGTCATTAATTGAAATTGTGCTATTTTGTTTTTTATATATTTTAAATGGCTCTAATCGACCCACAACCCACATTTGCAAGGACCTAATCATGGTATGTCATATCCACTTGCATCACATCTGACATTGTGTTTAAAGATGATTTGTTGTGACACATAATCCTTAATGCTTTTATTAAGAAGCTTTTCCATGTAGGAAGACATAAAGGATAGTAACACACACATATTGGCCTTTGATCGGTTCATTTTAGGACAGACCCCCCCCCTCCCCCTGTCCAGGTACTGAGGGCTCTGAGATGGTGTATAGAGGACAAATCTGCCTCAGAGCTCCGCAGACAACACAGCAAATGAGCACTCGTTGTCATAATGCAACACATCAGCTTGATGTACAGCGGAGGAGACGTATTTTAATATCCTACGTGTTGGATCAGGCGACTGTGCATATTCTCAATACAGTGGAGCTAAATATACTATAGGTCTGTTCTGCGTCCATGTTCAGTGTATAGGTTGATGTCATGGAATTTCCCTTTATCCTTTTGTTTGAGCGTGCTGATGCATTCTGCAGCCTCTGTATTGTCTTTTCATCATGAGCTTTTAATATTGCATCGATTTGATCACATGCTGTGTTTGCTATGATAACACTAGCATTCTTCACAAGATGAGACCAGATTAAGAATTCATTATGATGAATTTGCCTACAACCTGATGTTCCCACATGCTTCTGCCAGCCTTCACATTTGAGAATATAAAAGATCGAGATATAAATGAGACTTACAGCTGCCTCCTAGAGAAAATGGAACAAAGCAGATGAGATATTATTCATGTTATGAGTCATCTGAAGACCTTCGCAGATGTTATATCTGTGTGTTTGAATATTTTATGGCAGCAATTTCCCCTAAAATGTGATGGTATTTTGAAGTTAATTGCTTTAAATGTTTTGTTGATCTGTGGACTAAATGGCTAGTATTGGATAAAGATGTTACTTATTTTACATAACCCGGGAAATAGATTATTCATCCTGGGATACTACACTATGAGAGACTTTGTATTTTGAAATCTGGGGTGTGTGTTCATACAGTATGAACTTCCACAAGCCTTTCACTGGAGCCCCAGATATTTGACCTAAAAACGACTACCCTCTTCTTTTAGTCGCTCTACTTTAAAACCACAATATAGGTCTTCAGAAAAGCATACATAATCTCACCTGTCCACCAGCTTGGATTCTTTAAACAATAAAGCCAGACACGTTGGGCTGAGTAAGTCCCCTTTAAACATATTTCCCCCCCGCTGATGTCTTCTGATCACCTGTCAGAGGCGGTTGGAGAGTGTGCGTAAAGAGAACCTGTTTTACATAAGAAACCACGGAAGAAGTCAAAGTTAGGTGTCAACATAAAAGCTTTACAAATATTTATTGGGGTTTACGATAAATTCAATGTTGAGATGATGGATTAAAACTAGAAATGTTAAGTGAAACTTTGACATATTCCATTCATCTGGTCTACACCTATGGCTTAGTCTCTGTGGAGAGTCGTAGAATGTGTTCATGTATTAAGGTACTATTTTGAGGTTGTCGTTAATTAGCCTGTATTTTAAGCAATTATGTAGTCTAGATTATATTATTTTAAATGTAATGAGAACATTTTTGGCAATTGCCTTGGATTTTATTTTATAAAACCTACCGGAAACCACCGTGTGACTGTGAGCAGTAGTAAGACGGAGATCCCCTCACGGAAAACTGTGGTAACTGTGGTGTACAGCTGCAGAGATGCGCGACACAGAAAAACAAGGGAAATGAGGGAAATGGAGGGAGATGACAGGAGAGGACGGTAACCACTGAACACACACCATCTGAGAATGTTTCCACACACCGAGGAGCACCGTCGTCGTTGCGCACTTCGGACATAAAAACGCGGACAGGGCTCGGATCATACATTGATCCGAATACAGGGGACGGGAGGGGTCGATCATGGGGAACGAAGCGAGCCTGGAAGGAGGCGAAGGGCCTCTGTCGGGGCTGCCGGAGGGGCTGGCACCTGACGGGAAGGGAGGCTTCGTCCGGGTCCCCGAAGGGACTCCGGTCAACCTGGGCGACCTGAGCGAAGAGCAGAGGAGGCAGCTGGCCGCCGCGATGTCAAGGGCGCAGGGCAGGCAGCCTGGAGGCGCAGCACGAAGGCAGGGGGTTTTTACCAGCATTTTTCCGTGCTCTTAAATACACACTGCTACGAGAGAGAGGAACGAGTGGATGTGTTTTGGTTGTGTGAAGCATCATTTGGAAAGTGTCTTAAGGAAGCTCGTTTACGCCCATGTTGGAGCCTCCTAAGAAATAATTGTATTCTGAGAGCTCACCATAATGGTTTATTATCATCTGATGATATGCATGACAGAAAAAAAAGATTTCTAGCCTGATACAGCTCTAATATTAGCTGGGCAATAGATACACTGCCGTTTTGGACATTGTGTATCAGCTGTTTGTACAAGATGCACAAGCCTCGTTCAAACTGCTCGACATCCGATTGTTTTCTTAGATTGAGCGTGTTAAATTAGACTGAATTGGTTTTAGTGTCCACGGTGTTTCTCTCTGTGTGAGATCACAGCGTAAGGGACACACCTCCAATATTTGTGCGAAATTTTCGAAATGCCTGCTTTGTATAAAATCTGTCGTGCCCAGAGGTTTTTTTTCTTTTCTTTCTCATCTGAATGACGTGTGAAAACCCAACTAAACAAACCCTCCACCTTTGACGGATATATCCACTCCCTAATATTACCAACTACAGTTCTGATTCTCGCATACATTGGATTTGAATCGGATGTATGGAGACTGTGATGGAGAGAGCTGCCAATGAAAACAATGTGCTGCCAGATCCACGATACTTTAGATGTTGAATGATACTTACATGATATACAGTAATATGTACATATTCCTCAATATCAGACAAAATGACATGATGTACATCATTTTTCAATGGCTCCGATTTGGGGTAGACTTGTATTTATATCTGAGCTAGAGACTGGGGGAGGGGTGCATCAATATTAATATGACTATTAATAGAACAGCAGTGTTAATGTCACCACCCATAGTAGATATTCCTAATGCTGCTTTCTGATATTTCTTCATTTAAAAGTAGGATTTCATCTTGTATTGTTGAGGCCTTTTCCTTTTGAGTCTTGTCGCTGTCCTTGGTGCTGAAAAACAGCCCGCAGGGGATTGAAGCCCAGGCATTGCAACAGCAATACTTACAATGTGTGCTGGGCTCCCACAATGCAAAGGCTTCTATTACTCTGTACCCACTGTAAAAAAATAAATAAAATTCAAATGCTGTATTCATTACTGCATTAAACTTTATTGCCTGGTAATGTAATTTAACTCACACAATGGCAGAAGCACTAGGGACTTTCAAACTGCAGGCTAAAATAACACTAGGTCTGTATGTTGCATTCACATATCATACAATAACACAACATTAGCCCATTAGTGCATTGATGCATTTCTCTAAGGATGCCGTTGACTTTCACGCTCGTGCTGAGCAGTGTGTGTAGGTTGTATGCTGCCTCTCTGCCTGAGCTAACAAAGATGTCTCATCTTACCCCCGCGGAGGCGAGCATTTCCCTTTTTATCTCACTGATCTATACACTCCATGTCATTCAGCAGTATTCACTTTCCTGTCAGCATTACCCCAGGGCTGCTCGCTACACATTCTCTGCTCACTGATGTGTTGAAAGGGCCTGAGATGAACAAAGAGCTAGGTTGATGGACTTAGCTTAGCACAATCAAGCTACATTAGAGGGAGAGGGGTTAGCAAACATCCTGAACAATTATGTGTGAGATGGAAACAAAGCAAATGGAATGAAAAGACAACTGATACTCAAAGTGTGTAATATTTCAGACAGCATTAGTGTTTTGTTTATTATAAGGCTTATTATTCAGCAGAGACAGCTGATTAAGTTATAGTCTGCATGATTTTAATGTCAGATGATGGCCATCAAATACATGGAAATGCAAGGATAAGGTAGGGAAAAGGAGCTAGAGTTTATTTCAGAAACATCTGGTCTTAAACTCTCCTTAATAGTTGGCTCTGTTTTAATTGAGGCTCTGGGTCTGCTGTGTGGGTTTATGAGATGTTCTCACAGTGCTTAAGGAAAAAACCTGACACCCACAACATAAAAACCCACATTAGAAATAAAATCACTGATAACTAATCTGTGTTTTTCTTTTTTCCAGACCGTCAGAATCTGATACCCAGCGTTCCCAGCAGGTAGGGGCCTCCAGGGGCCCTACAGGTCTCAGTAAGAGTCGCACTGTAGACGCCTTCAACCAGGGTCCACCGGGAAAGCCCGCTCCGGGCCGCAGCCCCTCGTCCCTCAGCCTTTTCGAAAACAGATTCCGGCAGGAGCCAAAAGACCCAGAGAGCAAGTCCTCCGGCATGTTTGGCTCCAGCTTCCTGAGCGGGGCCAACCCCCTCAGTGCCATGACCTCCTCCGTCTCCTCCTCCATGTCCTCCATTGGCGACACCGTCAATATGCCTAAGTTTGGACTGTTTGGGGATGAGGCGGAGGGGGACGCAGCCGCAGCGCCTGAGTCTAAACAGGGAGGTAGGCCCCCTGGCAAGGGCCCTCAACAAGGGCCGGGGCAAAAGGGACCACAACAGGGAGGACCTCAGAAACAGGGTCAGGGTCCTCCTGGACAGGGGCCAAAGCCAGGTCAAGGACCACCTGGCCAGGGATCTAAACCTGGCCAAGGTCCACCTGGGCAGGGACCCCTAGGTCAGGGGCCACCAGGCCAGGGACTAAAGCAAGGTCAGGGACCACCAGGCCAGGGACCTAAACCTGGCCAAGGTCCACCTGGGCAGGGACCCCTTGGGCAGGGTCCCAAGCAAGGTCCAGGGCCTCAATCAAGCCAGGGTCCGCCTGGTCAAGGAACTAGGCAAGGCCAGGGACCACCCGGCCAGGGTCCTCCTGGCCAAGGACCCCCAGGACAAGGACAGAGACAAGGACAGGGACCACCAGGACAGGGGCCACAATCAGGCCAAGGTCCTCCTGGTCAAGGTCCTCCAGGGCAGGGACCAAGGCCAGGACAGGGACCACCAGGCCAAGGGCCCAAATCAGGCCAGGGTCCTCCTGGTCAAGGACCTCCTGGGCAGGCCCCAAGGCAAGTTCAGGGTCCGCCAGGCCAAGGGCCCCCTGGGCAACAAGCCCCAAAACCAGGTCAAGGACCACCAAGTCAAGGTGCCAAACAGGGGGCCCCTCCTCAGCAAGGACCTGGAAAGCAACGGCCCCCAGGTCCTGGGGCTCAACCTGGGGAGCCAGCTAAGAGCGGAGGGTCTCCTGGTCAGCAGGGGGCTGGAAAGTCTGGAGGGGGTCCCTGTCCTCTGTGTAAGACCACCCAGCTGAACATGGGCTCTAAGGACCCCCCAAACTACAACAACTGCACTGAGTGTAAGAACCAGGTCTGCAGCCTCTGCGGCTTCAGCCCCCCCGACTCAGCGGTAGGTGTCAGATTTCCAAATGATGATTATTCAATGATGAACAAAATTGCAGTATCTCACCATGTATACTGGGATTGATCTCATAATAGAGAAGACAGTCCATGTTATTAAGTCAGGGAGTGGGACATTTGTATCTGTGTGTGAAATATCAAAGTACCAAATCAAGTGTGCTATATAGCCATTACACTGCAAATACTTAATTCTTAAACATCTATTACTCTAATCTTCAGACTAAAATAAAGTGTTTGTTGCAAAAAGTGAATCTTGAAAGTTGAATCCACCTTGTCAAATTGAAAATCAAATGAATAAAATAATACGATTTCAAAGATTAAGATAAAAAATAAGAATTCTTACTATATTATTAAACCCCACATTAGCCTGTTAGCAGCATGTTGCTGTTCTCTGAGCCTGGCGGGGGGAGTGGATCTCATGAGAGTGGCACATTTGAGAAACAGAGGGACCATATGGACCCGGGGAATGTTGACCAAGGTGACTCATGTCATGGCCACAGGAAGAGACTGTGCCAGGCAGTGAGGACACTCCGTCACACAGGGACTGTAAGCACTGGTGGGCCATGACTACAGCACAACAGAATGCCCGGTTCCTTCTGCTTAAGCCTCTTCTGAGGATGTGTTATTATGCAGATCGATCTGCAGTTGGGGTCACTCATGGAGCAGATCAATTTCAGAAAGTAGATTTTCTTTAATTGTCAGTTAGAAAAAGACAGCTCTATGTATTTCTGTTTGCAGTTACAGTATCCTATACAGTTTACACTTCTGTTGGTTGAATTGACCTCATCTCTTTGTTTACACATTATGCAATAAGTATTACACCCAAAATTACACACATTGTTTTGAGTAAGTGATCCAATAGTCAAAATTGTTCCTTTTTAACACTGTGGTTTGCACACACTGAGATACTCTAAACATTGTGGTGTAGCCAGGCTTTTTTGGAACAGGCGTTCAGATATACTGTGTGGGCAGAACATAGACAATGAAATGCATTTGTTTAAGCTGGTCCAACATTTACAGAACCCATGCTGAATAATAAGAACAAACATCATTGATACATGAATAGCATTTGTCTTTCTGCTATCAGTCTGTTACAAATATTCCACTTGTTTACACACTTTTTCTTTTTGCTGAAATAAACGGATCATGTACAAATCCCAGGGTTTTTATGATTTAGTTATAAACAAACATTTATTATATAATTGTCTGGACTGATGAGTATTTATGTAACCGTTGGCAGATTTAAATTCTCTCATGTTGTAAATAGGCAATTTGGCTAGGGAAGAAAGGATTCAGCAACTTTTGTAACGCTAATTAGTGTCTTTATTTTACACAAAACAAAATGGTTATTTTAGGGGTTTAATTAGGTATGCCTGCCTGTGTATATACTGTTCTGTAATTAGTCATTACACATGCCGTTGATGTTTGTGCTCATAACAGTGTGCTAATGTGTTCTAGTCAAATCTAACCCATCTTTTGTTTCCTGCACAGGGTAAAGAGTGGTTATGTCTCAACTGCCAGATGCAGCGAGCGATGGGCGGTATGGACCCCCCCGGCATGACGAAGCCCAAACAAGGCTCGGCCCCGCCCTCGCCCCAGAGACAGGGGCCTGGCAAGCCTGGCAAGCTGCTGATAAGGCAGCAGAGTGCCTCCGACCAAGGGTTAACACCTCCGACCACACCCAGACAGAAATCCCCTACCTCTCCTGGGCCGCTTTCCCCGGGCTCCTCGTTGGGAGGGTCCCCAAAGATCGACCCCAAGACGGGCCGTCCCATTCAGACCAAGCCCAGTCCCCAGCAGTCTCCAGCTAAAGCCAAGCAGGAGTCCAGCTTCTTTGGGGGTTTTGGAGGTATCAGTCTGGGAGGCTTAACAGATACCAAACCTGCGGGTGCTTCGCAAGCTACCGAGTCTGTTACAGGGAAACTGTTTGGAGGGTTTGGCGGTTTGATGGATTCACCGAAGCCTCAAGCGCAGACTGCCCCAAAGCAGGAGGAGTCGGTGGCTGGGAAGTTGTTTGGAGGTTTTGGAGGGTTGACAGAATCAGCTAAACCTCCCGCAGCTGCTTCTCAGATGTTCAGTTTTGGTTCTTCACTCTTGAGTTCAGCCACCATTATCGTCTCTGGAGAGGAAGAGAAGAAGCCGGCAGTATCTCCGCCTGAGTCGCCACCAGACTCCGGACCAGGTTCCCCTATGGATTCTGAGCCTGGTTCACCACCTGACTCCCCCTTCTCTGCTCCTGGGTCGCCTCCTGATTCGGACTCTGCTCCTGACACTCCACCTGCTAAGTCCAAGAAACCCCTCAGAACCCTTTCTGTGGAGCAGGGGGAGAAGGGGCCAGCAGCTGAACCAGCACCTGCCCCTGAACCAGCACCTGCACCTGGCCCAACTACCAAGGAGAGCTGCCCTCTCTGTAAGACGGAGCTGAACGTCGGATCAGCAGACGCCCCGAACTACAGCTTCTGCACCGAGTGCAAGAAGACAGTTTGCAACCTTTGTGGATTTAATCCTACTCCCCATTTAGGAGAGGTAAGAACATCATTTTTCTTAAGCTTCCTGTGCACTCTGCACCTACCAGTAATTTATGCAATCTGTCGTGTATTAATAGAACGCAAACATCCTCTCGATGTTTCATTAAAATAGGTCACCGTAAAGATACCATCAGGAGGATGGGCTCTGTGTTTTCCCCACAAGCACATTGCAAAGTACTCTGAAAGGAGGATAGCATGTTATTATTTCAACAAAGTACATACATTTACACCAAATTACCGTTGCTCACATTTGACTTCAGTAAATTTGATCAGTTACGCTGCATTTTAACAGTCTCTACTACCAAGCTTTCTCTAGGGGAGAGGTCATCCTGAAGGATAAATGAAATAGTTTTGAGTGGACGTCTCATCATCAAAGAGCACTTTCAACAATTGACTCTTAAACTGAGTGTGTGTGTTTCTGTTTCAATATCTGCTTTGTGTGTATTCTTATTTGACTGAATAGAAACACTTTCTTCCCATTGACTATGCTTTTATTGTGAAATTTGTTATAAGCTTTTTGAAGTGTGTAATGCTTGTATGTTTGCTTGCTAGTGTTTGTGTATGAGTGTGTTCTTTGTCTTTGTTTGTCTAATGATGACGTGGAAACCTAACACTTTAAGCCTTCTTATCTCCCGAGGTGTGGGGACTGGTTTTCCTGTGTTTCTGTGGTGTTTTGTCTCATTTGGAAGTAACACGGTACTGTGAGATTCACTGAGCAGATGGCACTCTATGGTGTAGGATCAGTATATTATGTGAATAGAGGCCAAAGAGTGCTTTCGTATGAGTGGTTTTTCAGCATGCAGGCAAAACAGATTTACATATGCTAGTCTAAATATTCCATATGAAGTACCTTAGTTATTGTCTGTTTTGTAATCTGATTATCTTTTCTGACATGATCATGTGATTTAGGGTACAGCTTTATCCTGTATTGAGATATGAAATCACAACTTTGTCAGGTGGTGGTTTCAATGTGGTAATCTGCTGTGTAGTCCGGGGCTCTATTAAGAACCATCTGTAACACAGAATATAACTATAGCAAAGCTTAAGACATGTTTCTTTTTAAGTGTTATTGAGTAAGCATTAAAGGTGCTGGTCAGCTAATTATTTAGTTTGAATTCATTCTCTTGTTATTAGAGGCTAGCATTACCCCCTCTTTTCCTGATGTTGTGCTAAGCTAACATATCATGTAACTCAATTTCTGAAAATGTCTCACTATTTCTATGCCTGTTTGACAAAGACAATCTTGAATATCATTCCTGTGTATGTAAGTGTGACCTTCCATGCCACTTTTCTAATGTATAATCACCAAAATGTAATATAGAAAGATAGAAGTTCTCCCCTGACTCATTGCTAAACTAGCACTCCAAAACAAGATGGCCGCGATAAAGACTACAATTCTTTACGGTCTGTTTCTTTTTCTGTAACCTTAATTTGCACACGCTTGCTGGTTTAATGAGCAGCTGAACCCCATAATCACTTAATTGAGGCCAAGCATGGGGAAATATGTAATTATGCTGAAAGAGATGGGCATCCAAGCCACTGATGCTCTAATCGGATATAGATCCTTTTAACACCATGCTGTTTCAAAGCCAGAACTGCCAGCCAGTAAAGAATGATGTTGTTACAAATTGATACAGTACAAGAAGGATAAATCATATTTGACTCATCTAGGACTGAATACAGTAAGAATATAATGAGTATAAAACAGTGTTACCTTGTAAAGACTGGCTGTAGGAGACACACACAACACCTTGGTTGAGTCATCGCACACCCCCCCCTACATACTGTGCCTCGCTTCTTTGTCATTGGCTGTCATAATGCCGGCTGTCAGTAGGGGTTCACTTGCTGACGCATGTGAGTGTGTGTACATGAGTGTGTGTCGGAACTGAGCAGTATGTTTTATGAGCAAGACTGTTGAGATTGTGGAGTCTGGGCAGGGCTGCTGTGAGCCTCCACACTGTAGGTGACTACAGTATGTGAGACTTTGGGATCCATGTCCTTCCATGGGTAGGGTTAGGGTTCGCGTATATCGTATGTGTCAACATGCGTGCGTGTGTGGGCGTAATCTCTGATGCTTAGAAGGATTTAAAGTACAGCAGGAAGCCAGTCATTTCTATCAAGGCTTGATCCTTGACTCAAGTGTCTGTGAGTAGTCCTCATCAATACGAGTCGTGAAAATAGGCTCCTTAGAAAAAAAGCAGTCAACTTCTTTCACTTTATTTTCATCTTTCTTTTGTTGAGTTTTCTGTAACCTTTTTTTTAATAATCTCTTTATAATTTCCTTCTGTTTTATGTATTTAATCTTTTTAAGGCCTAGAGGAGACACTCTGAATACCAGCAGTGTTGTTTGTGCTTATTCTCCTCTTAGAGAGTGTGTTTCTGTCACACTCTCCCTTAGTGTTGCTATCCCTTTGCCTTTTTCACAGTCGTTCCTCTTGATGTAGGGAAAGTCTGTCCAGCACTGCTCAGCGATGTCATGTTGCCCTTATCAGTAATGAGTGTGCTCGTTGGAGAAGTCTTACGTACAATGGGAGAGGCACCACTTTGCTATCAAGCACAAATGAAAGAAACTACGCTAACAGTGTGGGTTGCAAGCTAGATACATCCTGTACCACCTTACACCAAATAATATCCCATCTTTCAGACCAAACTCTCTGGAATATGGAGAGTTACTGCTGTGTTTGCATGATTTCTTGTTGCCTGCAGCTTATGGTCCAATCATAGGTACAGTGACTTAGTTAAGAGTTTCGTTTTTCAGTCTGACATGTGCACAATTTTTTTACATAATTTTAAATTATGATTCATTTTGAGTTTACAGTCATGTTTTACTCACCAACAAATAATGCTTTGCTGTAATACATTATATATCAAATGGTCCCCTTGGCCTTAATTATTTAACACTGTATGGCTGAAGAAAATGTCCTGGTTTGCTAATTTGCTGTCTTGGCAAGAATTAAATGTGATAATTAAAACCTTTTTTATGTCTGTAAGCTAAATATGAAGAAACAGCCAGCAGCCGGTTAGCGTAGCTTAGCTTAACATTTTTATTAAGATTTATTGTTAATTCATTTATTTATTTGATGGTCTTTATGTTTGATTGTATTTATTCATTTTGTCTTATGTCTTTTCTTTTCTTTTTAACGTAGAGGGTTATCATTATTTATTTTTTATTATCATACCTGTTACCTCCTTGTGTCCCTTTAATTATGATATAAGGTTATTTATGCTGCATGTGTTCAAAAAGGTTTTACCATTTGACCTGAAGAGAATTTATTGCGCTTTAAGCTGCACCTGGGGTATGAAAAGTGCTATATAAATAAAGCTTTATATTCGTAATAATAATACATAGATAAAGGAATAGGTCAAAGTAGGTAAGAATGGAGAAACCAGCCAGATTGCGCTAGAATTTGAATGTACACAGCCGAAAAAAATCTGCCCCTTCTTTCAGACTTCCTTACAGAGCCCCTCCTCCAACACACACGAATGCGCACATGACCAATGAGGGCACGAGATAAGTTTGTGCACAGATG
>NW_011338738.1:47602-54115 GCF_000735185.1 Notothenia coriiceps
CCCCCCTCCCCCTCGACGGCAATTTCTCCAGACCAAACGAGACACTGTGGACTAAAAATACCTTTAAAGTCGCAGAGGCTCCCCTGCTCTCCTTACTCCACCTTACTATCTGGTATTTTGCGCACAGGTAGGCGTGCACCTGCTCTCAGCACATACACACACACTGGTGCAAACACAGGGTCTGATGCTCATGCACAGACATAAGAGGTCTCTCTAATCCTCTTTTCTTCTGAGAGATAGGCCAATCACACACTGCTCTGCGCTGTAAGCTGTGTTCTTGTACACACAGTGTGGAGTCCTGCTGTGCCTCTCTGCTACAGTTAACTCACTGGCAAACAACTGAAACAACAAAAACACACGAGTAGCAAAAGGCTCCAAAATCAATTATTATTCCCCTTGCCGAAACTACATTTTACCCTCAGAATATGTCCCCCTTACAGCTGCCATAAGCCCCCCAAGCTGCAGTATGAATCCAATACACCAGCGTCTGTGGAGACCACTAAAACAAACAAGGGAGGTGGATGACTTTACTGCATCATTACAAGAAACTTTTGTATTACTTCTCTGCTATGTTTGAGAAATAGGCCGTATTGTTCTGTAGAGACGGTTTCCTTCCAGCTATGTTCTCTGTGAATAATACTCCCCGCTCCCCGAAGACGAACAAAGGCAGACTGATTCAGAGTCGACACAATGCGGGAGTTATACAAGCCGCTTTTGTTTCCTACAAATACACAGCAGCACTAATACAAAGGGTGCCAGAAAGCAAATGCTGAAAAAAGATGTGTATCCAACCAATGAATAGCTTGCTGTCGCTGAGATTTTATGACATGAAGTGTGTAAAACACCGCCACAATGTGATGAAAGCTACATCATGTCATGCTTTATTTGTCTGGCACATCACCTGTCCTCATCTTCATCTCCTCGCCATCAGTGAGGTGGATTTCAAATTAAGCCATTTAGGGATGATGGTACTTACCTCCACCTTAACGGTTGGTCACTGGAAGTCTGAAAATTGTATATTTTAAGGATGAGATTAAGAGTTTTCTATTGTGACAAAATATTCGTTTTGAAGGTTGCGTTGGTGAAGGGCGTTGGAAAGACACTAACTGCTCAAAGTATAGTTAATAGGATTTCCTGGTCGCAGTCTAGAAGCCATTATCCAAAGATACCTGTCCAGTGATCGATTGTTGTAGCAGCAGCAAGAACATGTGTGAGACAGTGAGGTAAAAACAATTGCAAAGTAAATCCATAGTTGAATAGAATATCTACAAGATCCCCACAATGACACCCCTGATTCTTTTTTATTTTTAGCCATTCCTGCACAGTTAGTGCTAGACACTCTCACCGAGATCACTGTGATACTGTCACAGTTCTCTGATGTCTTCTCCCTGTGAAGTTTTCATTCCTGTGAGTATACCAGTCACTTTCTCCATTGTATTCAATGGAGGCTGCTGATGCTAATTCAAACAGTGTATTCCAAACAAGCTGCTGCCAGAAAAGAAGTCACAACACAGGAGAAGGACTCACCTAAAAGGGGCTTTTAAAGTGTTAGGAACAAAAAAGAAAAAAACTGAAACATTGACTATAATTAAATGTATTATGTCAACAGATTTAACATTTAATTAAAGTCAACAGTTCGGTTTTTTCAGTGAAGCCTTCATGAATGGACATGACGCTTCAATAGCTAAATAGTCTTACACACAACCCCCTATAAAAGTCTTCATGCTAAATGACTGTAAGCTAAACATTTCCTTAGTCTTTATTTAGCACATATGCATAAGCAATATCAATCTTCTCATCTGAAAACATGTGTATTTCCCAAAATATCGAAGAACTTCTTTTAATTTTAAAGCAACAAACATAATCCCACATATCATTATTTAGTTAAACAATATTAAAGAAAAAATGCTGTTACTCATCAAAAAATATTTTCTATAGTTCTGGTATTTGATGCTATATTAATATTCAACTTCATTTGTGTTTGATCAGAGGAGGCATTTTACCAAAAATCACTTCAATTGTTTATATTTTCTGCATTTGAGAAAGCATTTATAATCACCAGTATAATGGATTTGTGTTGCCTCCTCCTCTCATCACCCACTCTCACTCCACATTTCATTTTTCTATGTGAACTGACAGCAGCTGACATCTTAACTAATGCTGCTCCGGGCTCTAACGGGCTGATTCATCAGAAGTGGAAGCGGACTGGGAGTAGTTCTTAAGGAGAACGCAGAAACTCATTTTACAAATAAAGGAATGAGAGATAATGTCAAAGTAATGTTGCTTTGAATGCATATCAAGTCATAAACACCCCGGCAGCTCATGAATCATTAACAGCATTCACCTGTTGTCAAGGTAGTGCGTCATAGACAGTGACGTCACCTCTTTGTAGCGGGGGGGGTGTAAATCCCTTGAGTTAAGCTAGACTACACACAGATGAGTCACACAGATGGTAAACCTCAAATGTGCGCAGGTAGGTAGAAAAACACTAACACATCACATTGTTAAGCCAGCAAAGGAGTTACATAAACTAACTCCAAAGCCAACTGCCTCTCTGAGGATTGGATGTGTTTTCCAAATCCTGCTTTCGCTTTATTACAATAGTTTTTCTTGGATGGTAGAGATAATAAAAAGGTGGAGTTTGGACTCGAAAGCTTTGGCAGTCCTTGATGATTTACCAAGTCCTTGATGGTAATCCAGTCTGAATGTATTCTCTCCAGAGAAGGGCAGGAATAGGTCATTGATCACCTCATCAAACCACTGTGGCCTGTTTATATCTCCTTCACAGCTGTGAAAAGGTCTTGTTTTATGACTCTTAAGCTTGTAGCCTGATGTTGAGGAGGCGGGATCACAGCCATAAATAATGGCTTCTTAACAACAGCAATCCCATAGGGCCCTAAAAACATTGAAAACCCAAGGAATATCTGTGCAGAAAGACCAAGCTCCTGATCATTTGATTGGTCTTTGAAAGTCAAAGTGTCTTAGTAGATTTCTATCAATATACATCCACATCATGATCATTGGAAGTAGAATTGTAGCTCAGTTAAAGCTGGAGGTGTCTTGGGGCATATTTGGGCAAAACATTCAACAAGAACCTTTCAGCATTTTTATATTCAAGTGGTTTGAGAGACAACTTTTGCATCTTCTCCTGGTTCTGTTTTCAGTCTTCAGAAAACGAAGCCCATGACGACAGACTTTGGCCAAGTCATTTCACAGAGAGTGCATTTATATTGGCGCCTACAAAAATGCAGATGCACATCCCTGCAGATGGTGAATACTCATTTAATCACTCAAAGACTTGCATTCAAAAAGTAGATTTTATGCATTCAGAAAGTATGCCATAACTGAAAAGCAACCCAAAAAGAGACGACAAACTTATCTAAGAGATAGTATAAAAACAAACCCAATAAAATATGTGTTGATAACAGGAAACGTTCTAGAGAAAATGTTAGCATCGTTTTTCCTTCTGCTAGCCTATGCCAAAGACTTAAGTTACGACTAAGATAAATAGCTAGCCAAAAAATAATAATAATAAAGTGTTAAAGGCCAAGTTTACCAAGAAAACAGGGCAGTAATTCTGATAAAATGACCACTGCATCTCGATCATAATCTCAGTCGGGATCGTGATTGAAAATATCAGAAAACTGGTTAATCCAACAATAATGTTATTTTAAGGGACTCTATGGAATTGATTAGTGTGGGGAAGGGGTGAAATCTTGTGTTACCCTTCAAATAAAAAAAGAATTACCCTCCTTTGGGCTTCATTGAACAATTATTTTCCTTATCACCTTATCTTTACAACTATATATTAGTATTTCCTATAGACAGCATGAGGAGGTGTGCAGGAGGAGGTGAGCACAGAAAGTCGCACCCTGAGATCACCGGAGAGGCGCAGTGGGGTTTGGCCTCGATGGAAAATGTCATCGATCATCAAGGACAGCTTCTCTGTATCAGATCCCTCCCCAGTTGCCATGGTTTCTGCGGCACCTGCCACTCGCCTGCTGGGCTCCTAATTATGGGATCACTTGAAGATTAGTGCAATGCACCTGATACTTCCTTGCAGTACATACAGCACGCCTACAAAGCAGCTGTAAGCTTCCACTCACGTATGTGAATATCATCTGTGTCACCGCTCAGCACAGCAGTTTACTCAGCTCAGAGTTGAACAGATGTCCTAACATCAGCTCAGAAAATTGAGCTTTAAATTAAACATGAAGTTAGAAACGATGTAGTAGGATTAGAAACTGAACAAAAGTATACAAACTCTGAATCAATGGAAACTCTTAACCCTCCTGTTGTGTTTGTTTCTCCGCTTCTTACTTTGGTGTCTATTATAACTGCTCCTGCATTAACACAAAAAACATTAATCATTGCCAAATTAAATTAAACACCCTTTTAAGCTGTTAACAATGTCTCAGTCTATTGGTTTACATGAATACATGCAGTGAATAAAGAGTAGACGCTGAAATTGTATTCCAAAATTAACATCTTGTCAATTTGTGCGTGTGTACTATCTGATGGAGGAACATAATCTAGGGTTACCCATTCATGGCAGTCATTTTTACACCATTGGTGTAAGAAAGTTACTAAACAACTCAAAAGTCAGTGAAAGTGCAGATCCGCAAATGTATATGTTCAAATGCTTAGTAGGAGGGTTAAGAAATAATTATTCTGTTTTTAATATTGTGTAGTGGTAGAGAGGAGGACGAGCCGTCAGTTCAGCCTGATGTTGTCCTGCCGTTGGCCTAAATCTCTTCCTCTCAGCTTGCTCACAGACTTGAGTTCCCACAATCCCTTGGGTTAGCTCCTGGGCAAGAAGGGATGAGTCAGAGTTTCAGAAACGACTTTCAGGAGTCGTGAGGAGCTTTGGATACACATACATATGTTTAGTTGACAGCAACATTAAGATTATGTTGGATATCAATTTCTCTTTTTTGGCTCACTTTCTTGTATCTCAACCAGCACAAAAACGTAGTATTTGGGGAAACAAAACAATCTGAGTTTCAAAATGAATGCTCATTATTTTGAGAAAAAAATCTAATGTTACGAGGATAAGTTAACTAGTTTTTATATGATATTTTAATATCATGTATTGAAAACCTAATAAGCTATAGAGTTGTTTTCTTTTGTTGTTCATTTACTTTATTCTCATAAAATAAATGTATTTTAGAAATTAATGATCAATTTGCTGCCATTAATAATGTCTCCAGAAGGCTGAATGTACATGTTCCCTGTATTACTTAATGTTGGCCACTGACTGTTGCTGAGAAAAAACGAAATGTTCTCCGGAGCAGAAGTTTGGCTGTGAAGAGAGGACATGAGACAGAAAGAGGAAGCAGATCAGACAGGGAAGACGCTACCCTGAAGCAGAGGACATATAACCAAAAGCTTCCAACAGAACGGTCAAGACTACTCCTGTGTACAGCAGGAAATGTGTATTTTTAAGACATGACATGACATTCAAGGACAGTCTCCATGGTAACAGTAGCAGCACATTCCTAACACTTGTGTGTGAAACTTGAGGAAAGTGGACATAATTGCAGCATCTAATCACTTCAGCTGACGTGCACGTACACGCATGGTGCCTGAGAAAGGGTGATTTTCGGATTCAGTGTAAGAAAGGCATTTGTCTAGTAAAAATACGACAACACAGTAAGATGATAAAGCCTCCACTTAGACAATCAGCACAAGACTCTGAAAGGTAACAGCGACCTCTGGTGGTTGTTCGTTAGAATTGACATTATCTAGAGGCCACATTAATTCCCCTGTGCAATTTCAGGCCTGGAAGATATGTTCAGGGGCGCCGCCAGGGATTTTGGGCCCCATGAAAATATATCACATTGGGCCCCACCACCAGGCCCAGGCCACGCCAACCAAGCACAATTGCTGTAACCAAACCTCCAGAACCCAACCGACTCATTTATGCTTTAAATAACTCTACCTGTACAGGCTTGCATCTATCTTGTAGTCCAATACTAACTGCACAATATTTACTGACACTGAGCGGTGAACATATAACACTGTGCAGACGTACAACATTCTACTGCAGTATAATTCACTATTTGATAGAACACTTACATTCCTGACAATAGACCTCAATAGTCATCTATTATGGTGTACAGTGCATACCTTTTTAATAACATTTTTGAATGGAACATTCAAAAATCTAAATAAATATAACTTAAATATACATGACCTCTTAAATTAAAATAAAGTGAACATTAACACCAATATTATCATTTATAAAATGCTATAACAAAAAAAAAACATAAGCAGCAGATGTTTTTATTAAATATACATACCAACTACAAAATAAGCGGGTATTAAAGTGTAAATGGAAAACAAAACGGAAATGGAAATGAAAAGGCCTGATGGTGGTGCTAAATCAGAGCCTATTACCTGTTCTCAGTCTTTTTCTCATCATACATCTTGTGTGTAGTAGAGATGTTAAGATTCACCGATTCGCATCGGTGCACCGGCATAAACGTTCAAGATGCGAGTGCACCGGTTGAA
>NW_011338739.1:0-7174 GCF_000735185.1 Notothenia coriiceps
TTCAATTTGGTGAGGAATATTAGCAAAAGGGTCATACAACACTCACAAAAATGTAGAATTTGTTTGTATTTCTTTGATTTATTTTTGTATATCTGTTACAGAAGTTGAGCAAACATGATTGGGGACACAGCAATTTGGCCTACTTGTGCTAAAATCAGAGTAATTATTTAGAATTTTTAATATCCTAAATAACATTGTTGTTTTATGGTAGAGGATATAAACATTTAAAGCCAAGCTTTTAAAAAATAAGCATTAGACCTTTTAAATACAAAATATATGATATAATGTGGTGGGGACCTAAATGGCACCGAATGCTAGGAATGACTAGTATGGCATTTCAATAGATTAATTAATGTGAATTCTAAAGTGTATTGTATTCAATGTTTACATTTTGTGAGTTTGATAGGCTGGACAAGCATAATGTACACTGCTGTTTTTTTATAAAACAAATTATTCTCCATTATTCAAGGTGGGACATTGAACGCACCTGAACCACGTGGGCAGGTTACAACGACGACCGCACTTCTCTGGTTTTTCAGACGAGAGAAAAACCATCCACGGAGAAAGCCCCTCTACACTTGAAATAAAAAATGATGGGAAAAGGCGATAACCCCAGCGCTGAGATGTGCACGCTATGTGGAGAAGCCTTTACTCTTCCAGGTAGGAAGTTTACAGTCCTTTTCTCTTAGTGTAGAGCTCGCATAAATCATGTTTTACGATAATTTAAGCTAGTTGAAATACCTCAATTCGTCTGCTAGCTAGGAAGCTAGTACTAGCTAGCTAGCAAGACAGTAGCAGCTAGCTAATAGTTTTTGGAAATGTTGAAAAGTTTGATATTTTAGCACTATTACGCATATGTGACATTAGCTAAAAAATGGCATGGCCGAATTGGACAGTTCTGGTGTGATTTATGAGGAATATTAAGGGTGTTGAATCAATTTCCGACATTTTAAGGATACAAAATGGCAGCTTTTGAGTCCCTTATAACGTAACGTTAAAACCAACTTCAATCAACTTTAAAATCGAATAAAAAAAGTACAAATAAGGCCACTTTCTGGTTAAAACTTGACTTTTTTTAATCCTGCAAATGTCAGAAATTGATTACGCATCCTCAATATACATTTATAAAAACACCAAAGTTGTCCGAATCGGCCACGGCATTTTGTAGCTCTTGTCTGCATAATGTATGCTAATTAATGCAACTAATGCCAATTGTGCAAATTGCAGGTGCTCGAAAGTCTCATAACGAGTATATTTATCTGTATTTGAAGCGTGTTAAATGTAACGTATCATATAAAATCGTCGATTGAAGATTTTGTCACTTCTGCAAAGCATGCTTATATGAGAGCCTCAACACATGGCCGAAACTCAATAGCTTACATGGTTAGCAATAGCAACGCAACGGATACATTTTTTGTAGGAAACAACCTAAATATCCAGTGTGACTCGAAACCTGCCCTTTGAACTCCAAGTAAAATATTCCCCATTATTATTTACAAGCAGAATAAGTTGGAAAAAGTTGCTCTTAAGTTTTTGGTTTAATGTAAGGAATATTCAAAATTGCTTTGCCTGGGGGAAATTTTTTCAGTAGGGCCTGGCTCGTTTCGTGGCATCTGCAGGCAGTGGCAAGTACTTCCGGCATCTGCCACAGAGGCCACTACTCCGTGGCATCTGTGGCAAGTACTTCCGGCAGATGCTACTACTCCGTGGCATCTGTGGCAAGTACTTCCGGCAAATGCCACAGATGCCACAATTTGCCGAGGCACCTGCCGCTGCTCAACGGGAGTTGCCACACGATGCCAGAGTTAAGAGAAGTTTTACGGTAGCTGCCACTCGCCTTCCGTGGCAAATGCTGCTATTTAAACCCGTATTTATCGTGTAAAATGTCGCTGCTTAGGCCTGACTTTATCGAACTGATCTGTACACAGGACTGATGTGCGATCTCTATTTTTCAAAAAGATTATATATTATCATTTCTATTCAATTTTACTTGGAGCATGGTTTGCTAAAATAAACAAACGTGCTATATTTATGATGAAATATTGGCGAGTGAGGGTTGCAACGCCCTTGGCAATTGTCGCTTCTTGAGGGGAGTTTCCACTGCTTGCTACAATAAACCAGGTGTATTATGACTAGTAAAGACAAATAATACAAATAAATATCTGTATTGACACAGCAACGTGTACACTGGTGTTATTAGACTTGGCTACAGACTTAGGGTAGCTGTAACTGATTGCAGTTGCCACTGCTAGTGAGATGCTAAGGTTTACTTTAAATTAGGCAAAGGACAGTTATATTTGCCCCATGCCTTCTGCAGCAGCAGGCCATTCACTCTGATTTTATCCCGTTATGAAATGTCATCATTTCGACAATAAAGAAATGCTACATAAACGTTATCTTGCACGTTTTATCGAACCATCTCCGTTTCTAACTTTCAATATATTTAAAAAGAGATCTCTCTCTCATCTGCGTGCGGGGGCGGGGCCTCACAGCGCTGTGCAGTGTGCCCACAGTTCTGCCAGTAATGAATATTACATTTTGTGAGGAAACTTTTCCAACAATAATTCCAATAAGTATTCCAAAATGTATTCACTTTAGGTTTACGAAAGTAACTGTAATCAGATTAGTTGTTTTTCAAATGTAACGCGAGCTGAATACAGAAGGCTATTTGATTTTTGTATTCTGATTACGTAACGCCGTTACATGTATTCCGTTACAACCCAACCCTGTGTACAGATCATCAGTCCTGTGTACAGATCAGCTCGATAAAGTCATGCCTAAACAGCGACATTTTACACGATAAATACGGGTTTAAATAGCACACACATCTTGTGGCAACTCCCGTTGAGCAGCGGCAGATGCCTCGGCAAGTTGTGGCATCTGTGGCATATGCCGGAAATACTTGCCACTGCCTGCAGATGCCACGAAATGCGCTTGCTGTCTCTCCCTTTTTTTGCAAAATGATGGGGCTAGGGGCCAATTCAATAAACACACATTAGTAATATCACCTTTATAAAAATGCATTGCATTTTGCATAAATAGTTTACACTGCAGTTGCATTATTCCTGCTTATCTTTGTGTGTTTTCCTCTTTTTCAGAGGACGAAGTTGAAGGCAACCTCCCTCGTGCGCTTTTATGTTCCCACATCTACTGCACATCCTGCCTGCTGTCCATTGAAAATGACGATTTCATCACATGTCCCGAGTGTAAGGTAAAGTGACTCAAGTAGGGACCAAATCATCTCATAATTGAACAAAAGTCAGAAAAATCTTTATTTTCTATTTTTGCCTGCATCCTTAAAATGTAGCTATTGTAACTCTACCAAATTGATAGTAAATCATTTGTTTTGTGAGTCTAGCACTTAATCAGAATTCCTTTATTCGTCCCTAAAATGGAAAATGTACATTGTTACAGCAAAGTATAGATAGATCGGTACTTTATTGATCCAACTTGGGAATTTTCATTGCAGCAGCATAAAAAACAAGGCAATGTACATAAGAGTAATTAAGACACAAGAAATAAACAGTCCAAAATATTTCTGAAATAGAAACAAAATAGCATTTTAAAAAAAACAATATATATATATTACAACTTACAGAAGCACACATTCAGGTGGACAAGTTTAGCAGCAGTAATTATATCATAAAATAAGTGTAGCATTGTAAAATGAGGTTTGGTATATATTAAAGAAAATTGACAAGCCGAAGAAGCAAATAAATGTCACATATTCCCTCTATAAATAATCATGGCCCGTTGGTTACTTTTATTCACAATGTAAGTAGGGGTGTAACGGTATACGTATTCGTACCGAATATTCAGTATGGGCCCTTCGTACACGTGTTAAAAAAACATGAAAATACAATGACAAGCAAGTTCTAATGTCAAGCTGGCTGCTTAGGTGAGTACTAGTACAGTTCAAGTACAGATTATTTCAGTTCGTCGAAAATGCTGCCCGTTAATGTTTATTTTATTATATTTTGTATTTATTTGAGTGAATATTCACAGTTTACTAATAATTAAAAACCCAAAATAAATATTTTATGTTTAGTGAGTAATAGTACAGTAAAGTTCAAATACAGATTATTTCAGTTCATCGAAATGCTGCACCTTAATGTTTATTTGATTATATTTTGTATTTATTTGAGTGAATACATTATTCACAATTTAATAATTAAAAACCCCCCAAAAATATTTTATGTTTTGCGATCATTTTTGCTGCTTTACCGAAAACGTACCGAACCGTGACCTAAAAACCGAGGTACGTACCGAACCGAAATGTTTGTGTAAAACAGGAGGTGGTACTGTACAACTCAAGGCTGTGGTACGGTCATAAGGATACTGAAGCATCAGTTCAAGGATGCAAAGGTGGTATGAGATGTCAATAAATACATAAAGTTCACTTTCTGCAGGTGGACTCCACCCTTCCTGAAGGTGGGGTGTTTGGCCTGCAGGAAGATAGCGGAATCATTGGCCTCATCTACACCTCTAAAATTAATCGGAAAAGGTAAAATGCTGTTATACATTTTTAAAATTACCTGTATTATTATAATTTTTTAAGATAGTAGCTACTAACCTAACTGTTTTGGTGTCTTATTCTCCTGAGCTGCAGCAGATCAAGTTATCGCAAAAAGGACAAATCATCACCATTGAAGGGCATTAACGCCAATGCCAAGGATGTTGAGCAGGTAGGTTGATGTGAACCTTTACAGTCTATGGTGTGAACCCAAGAAGTTTCTAGGTGGAAATGAAATCAAAAAATATTAAAATAACTCCCTGTTTGTGTGCTTTATTCAGTCAACTGATATTGAGAAGATGAGAATGGCGGTGGATGAGGCGTTGGTCCAGGCTGCAAAAAATCATGCTGCTCTTGACAAAATCAATGAGGTAAACTTCACACACAATGTAGGGCTTGATTTTAGACATATTTATTGATATTTGAACCGAATAAGTAATTAACAAAAACTATATTCTTCTTTCATCTCTGCAGACTCTTAAGACTGGTCTGGCAGATCAGGTGAAGAGGGAAAGAGCTCGGCTGGAGTTTGAGATCATGCAAGCTGCAGACAAGGCTTCACAAGCTATTGAGAAGTGGTATGGATGTTATCTGTTTTCTTCCGGAAACAATTCATATGAGATCTGTAAACATACACTTTTTTGTCTCTTCAGATTGTTTATTTTATCTTGTTAATCGTACCTATCAGACTTGTTCTAAGGATAACAGAAGCATGTGATCTCTCTGTCAACAGGAAGGATGAGCAGATGAGTCAGCTGACTACATTAAACACTCAATTCTCCACCGGTAGAGCAGAAATGTGCCGCGTCCAGGAGAAGATGAAGGCCCTGGGGATTGCCATGCAAATGGCCAGAGAAGTACGCCGTGTCCCCTTTCTGGAGCAGTACTGCACCCTGGATAAGGTATGAACATGTCAATTAAGCATACAATGTAAGGTCAGATGCTAACGGACTACTGTAAATGCATGTTGAGTCTAATGCAGCCTAGTGTTAATTTTGTTGACTAAAACTATGACGAAATATGTTCGTCAACGACCTTTTTTTCCATGACCGAGACGATGACGAGACGGCACCGACGGCAGTAAACAATAACTGTAACGAAATCATCATGCAATATCGTTGACGAAAAGTGACGAGACGAAAATGTAGTTTACTAAATAAAAACTATGCCAAAATCTCTCTTTACTTTCGTTGACGAAAAATGAGTAGACGAAATATTATCAAAGATTACGTTACACCTCTGATAGTCAGTTTTTCTCCCAGCAGTTCCATTTCCGGTGCTGCGGCTGGGCAGCAGCTGTGTGTCTGTGCTGCGCGCGGCAGTACATTTGAATTACACCGGGCAGCGGCACAATATCACTTTCAGGAAGACTCGGGTCTAACTCATGGTCTAACTAACCTTATTTAACAGAAAATAAAATGGCAACAACAGGGCTTGGGAGCAGTGGTCGCGTTAACAGAATACCCCCCCGTCAGCGCGAGTGAGTGATAAATTGTGCACTCGACGGGTAATAATGGATTATGACGGAAATGTTACAATCCTGTCTGTCAAAATGACTGACAACGAAAAAGTCTAAAGCCACCACTGCTTGGGAGAAAGAAAAGGTGTGATTTTTGGGCCCATTTTCACTACAATGAGGCGGAGAAAAAAAGCGAATGCATTGTTTCATCAGAAGGCCATATGTGGCCATAACACAGCCGGTAAAAACACCACAAACCAGACCCGATACTCTGCAGAGCTGCTTTCTTAATCAACCTGTGTTTTCATCAAATAAGGACAAGATATAATGTTATTGTGAAACAAGTTTGACTAAAATGACAAATTATTGGTTTTAGCTAGACTAGTTTGACTGAAATGTGCTATATAATCTGATGACTAAATTGACAAAAAGTAGACTAAAATAATTAGTTTTCTTCGACTAGAATAAGACTAAAATGCTCAGACTTTTAGTCGACTGAAACTTGACTAAATAAAAACAGAATGAAGGTGACTAAATATGACTAAAACTAAAAAGGAAATTTAACACAGGACTAAGACTAAAACTAAATAAAAAAATAGCTGACGAAATTAACAGTAGTATCGACAAACTCAACAGAGACTCCTTTAAGGGTGTCAATGGAGAGGCAAGAGGACGCTGACTTGGGAGCAAAAAGCATTGCTTTGGTTTTCTTACTGTTCAAAAGCAGTTTAGAATCAAGAAGTGCATGCTGCAGCGTGATGACATCTGATTTTAAATAGGCCATATCCAGAGAAGGAGCACATGAGTATACAATAGTAATCAGCATATGATAGGTAGAAAATTGCATCTGATTACAAATATTATTGACATATAATAAAAAGAGTAAGGGCCCCAAAATAGAGCCCTGTGGAGCTCCCTTCTCCAAGGGGACTGGGTCAGAGGTAGTGCTACCCAGCCTGACGCATTAAGTACGGTCGGTTAGATAACTCTGAAACCAGCAAATGGCATTATGACCGAAACGAGACACCAACATAACATTAGACAGAATGTGGTGATCTACAGAGTCAAATGCTTTGGCTAGGTCAATAAACAACACAAACAGATTTCTGATCCAAAGCAGCCTTAATATCGTCTAAGACTTTCAGACTGGCAGTCACAGTACTGTGCTTTGATCTGAATCCAGATTGCATAGGGTTAAGGAT
>NW_011338740.1:0-1877 GCF_000735185.1 Notothenia coriiceps
TTGTACGGGATGGCTAGGGGGCGGGACATCTCTAAGCTGGTTGACCAAACACAACAGAGCCAGCCAGCTAACCAATCAGAGCAGACTGGGCCCTGGTTTCAGACAGAGGGTGAAAAGAGTTGCTGCAGCACAGACAGTATGAGAACAATAAAGAGCTTTTTGAACATTTTAGCATGGAGACATGTCCCAGTAGAGACACTACATACTGATATACACCTGAACATCAGCAGGAGAGGACTCTTTAAAGTAGAGACACTACATACTGATATACACCTGAACATCAGCAGGAGAGGACTCTTTAAAGTAGAGACACTACATACTGATATACACCTGAACATCAGCAGGAGAGGACTCTTTAAAGTAGAGACACTACATACTGATATACACCTGAACATCAGCAGGAGAGGACTCTTTAAAGTAGAGACACTAAGTACTGATATACACCTGAACATCAGCAGGAGAGGACTTTTTAAAGTAGAGACACTACATACTGATATACACCTGAACATCAGCAGGAGAGGACTCTTTAAAGTAGAGACACTACATACTGATATACACCTGAACATCAGCAGGAGAGGACTCTTTAAAGTAGAGACACTACATACTGATATGCACCTGAAAGGGAACATAATGTCCTCTTTGATAACAAATGAAATGTCAGCGATATCATTGATATCATTTAGCCGGCGCTTTTATTCAAAGCGACCCACAATAAGGGCAATCAACACGAGGAGATGAACTCAGAACTGCAAGAGTCCTGCAAGTAGCTTCAAATAAGGCAGAGCATTTTAAGGGTTGCTGGTGTATTAGGTTCAAAATAAAATCAACAAAGTGTTTCCTTTTTAAAATAGATGTTAATGGCCAAGGTACAGATGAAATTTAAAAATCTGTGTTAAAGAAAGGGAGAAAGGCAGTAGCAGGTGGGATGGTGAATCTAGAGAAGGGATATTTGTTGTTGTTGTTGTTGTTCAAAAACCGACAAATCTCTTTCCAGAATCAAAATATCCACCTTAAATAACCCACCCTCCTCCCTCTCTGCAGCTGCTCTTCGACCAACAGCAGAGTAATTGCGGTGTGAGCTAAATGTGAATGTAATAAAAAGCCAGATAAAAACAAATGGACTCAGCAAAAGCCTTCTAAATATAGGATCAAGGGATATGAGACGACAACTCACACAAGTGGTCTTTAACTTGTTGTGCAATCCCTTTATTTAGAGAGCATGTTGTCATCCAGCCCAGAGCCTTGATCCTCTCAGCTGTCTCTCAGCAGCAGTGACACAACTACAAATAAAACTGCTTCTCACAAACATCCACATTAATCACTGTGAGCACGAGCTGGTGGAATCGGTTATTTTCTTTGGATAGATCCTTATAAGGACTTAAAGTGGTCATGTACAGTAATTTCGATTTCTCAGAAGGATATGAGAAACCAGGTTTGACTCAGAGTGGTTAGTTTTAATATTTGTGAATGTAGTGGTTGCTAAAATTAGTTTATTCGGTTAACCCTCCTGTTGTCTTCGTTTCCCCCCTTACTTTGGTGATCGCGGTCAAATTTGACCGGTCCTGTTTTAACTGCTATTACATTCACACAAAAACCATTAATCATCACCAAATTTCATTTAACACCCTTTCAAACTGTACATATTGTATCAGACTACTGGTATACATGAAGAACTGCAGTAAATATACAAAGAATAGACACTGAACATGTATTGCGTGTGCCAGGTTTGATCCATGTGGGGGGATGGGCACATAAGAGCGCGGGAAATACACACACATGTGTGTGTGTGTGTGTGTGTGTGTGTGTGTGTGTGTGTGTGTGTGTGTGTGTGTGTGTGTGTGTGTGTGTGTGTGTGTGTGTGTGTGTGTGTGTGTGTG
>NW_011338741.1:0-8980 GCF_000735185.1 Notothenia coriiceps
TGTTGGTGTTGGGATCAGGGGGTCACAGGTTCAAACCCCACTGCAGTCAGCATGTTGTTGTGTCCCTGGGCAAGACACTTCACCCCAAATGGCTCCTGTGGGGATTGCCCACAGTATTGAGTATGTAAGTCGCTTTGGATAAAAGCGTCTAACAAGTAACATGTAATGTAGATTTTGTTGGAAAAAAACAAAAGAGCCATTTGCTCTTCCTTAGTTTCTATGTACAGCTACGCTTTCTGACTAGCCTCCTTTCCCAGAAAGTGTGGTATTGATCTTCTAGTTTAAAACGAATAAGCAGATAACCTTTAAACTGGTCGCCTGGTTTTACGCTGCTTCACAACATAAAAGTAAAATGAAACTTGTCTCTGTGATAGAGATGATTTTGTCTAACAGTATGCTGAAGGGGAACTGCACAGGACTCAAAACTGGTATTAAATGACTGATAATTGATTTGTCTAAACTTCATCATCCATACATTATTTTCCCTTCTCACCTCCACTTACCCCTGTCTCTTCCTTAAACCACGGATAATCATCTGCTTTGCATAAAATGCTTAATCTACTAAAGGTTAGAAGTATACTGTCATGATTTAGTGACTGTGTGAGGGAGATGCCCAGATGCTGTTGGAAGATATTAGAGAACTTGTGATACAGATTGTTAAAAGTGACTGAAGTTTTCCGAAATTATCCAACAACATCCGTGAACATCTCCCAGAGGGAAGGTGGGCTGGCATCCACTTGGTTTTATCTAAGCTAAGAGCAACTTCTTTTCATTTGGCTTTTTTAAACTAATGTGCAGATGAAACTGAATGGATGACTTTATGTGCAGTGACTCGTCGTTCCAAAAGCTCCACAGGCAGGCAGCAGCACAAACACTGAGGTCACACCGAGTTCCGGCTACTGCTGCATGACTGAAATACTACAATTGGCTGCAAACACACCTCTTGATCACAAAGCTTACATATTGTTCCACACAGGCTTTAGTAAGACTGCTTTGAGAATTGAATCATCCAAATGAAGGAAAAAAAAGACTTCATGCCTTCCCTAAAGATATTGTTGTGTCGTCTAGTCTGGCACTAGTGTAACTTTGAGTAACACTGACTTATCGAACACATACTCTGCTGGTAGGCTCTGTTGACCTTCCACATTTAGTCTCGAGTGTGACAGAAGGTGTCTCGTGTTTCTCTGGCCGTATAAGAGCAGGCACGGTTTAAGCCCCGCCCACCTGCAGCGTCACTAACTGAGCTGAAACCAAGTCACTGCACATGCAACTCTCCAACACACTGAAGGACTGGAAAATGTGTTCATGTGTCTTCTCCAAAATTGATTCTTACTCAGTACTATACTTAACTGATAACTTGACTAAAGGTGAGAGAAGTGTGTATTGGTGGACGACTGACATAAGCAGAAATGATTGAATACTCTATTAATAATAGAAAACTCTAAACGTAAAAAGAAAAGGGTGATTTTTATTGCACCATAACTTCTGATTTCACGCGTCCACCCTATATTGTAATTTAGGTAGCCCTAACTTACAATTTACCTTGCTCTGACTAACACCTACAGTTTAGACCCAAAAGGTCTTGAGGAGCTGCAGGCTGATTACAGGCTTTTTTGTTTTGATGTGATTGTTTACCTTACATATGGATCTCTTACACCTTTTCTACATTCATTCACTTCATTTCACACTTTAACCTGACATCTATAATTTATATTTACACAGTTTTGTATGATTTTTACACATAAGTAATGTAATCACCTTATAAAATCTGAAACATTTCTATAGTTATGAACAAATATAATTGAAATGAAGTTGTCATCTAAAATAATACATACCATGACTGTGAACAAGGGTACTATGATACCTTTCCACAGTACATTTGATAATACTAATGTATTTTTACAAGTCCATAATATCCATATGGACATAAACATTTAAAGGTGCCTGTAAAAACAAGCTGAAATTATCTAAAATGTTCAAAATAATAAAAAGCCTTAACAGCCTGCAGCTCTTCAAATTGAATTTGTCTCATTTAAACATTTTGTTCCCTACCATCCATGTTCCTGATTGTTCTTCTTCCCCCCCTCCAGGTGGGCTCGGTCGTGGCCGTTGGTTGGATCCGCTCCAAGAAGGCAGTGGACTGGCGCCTCTTCAGGAACATCTTCCTGGCGTGGTTCGTCACGGTGCCCGTGGCCGGCCTGTTCAGCGCCGCCGTCATGGCCCTGTTCGTCTACGGCATCCTGCCCTACGTCTGAGGGCCAGGAGGGAGAACATGGGAGGAGCAGAGAGTCAGAGGAAGAGATAGAGGGAACCTTGGGTAAAATCAGAGCCTGAGTGTCAGGGGTTCAGATAAAGGAGAAGGAAATAAGGAGAGGGAAGCTGCAGAGGTTTACACATGGACGTGGTTGTACTGTGGATGTGAGGAGGGTTGGTTCATACGTTGCCTGGCTCCGGAGATATGTTTTTGACTCCTATGGGTTTCTGATTGTTTTTATTTATTCTCTTCTTTTGGGTGCATAAGAAAAAAGTGTATTACAAACATGTTCACTGTACCATTCAATCTGCTGTACATATGCCATAACAGAGAAATATCCAGTAACTCTTAAAAAAACAAAAAAATCATGAGTTTAAAAAAAAAGACGGCACAAACCTTTAAAAATAATAATAAAAAAAGGTTAAATCTGCCGACTTTAAACAACATCATGCTGCGTGCTATCCCAGGAAGCAGACCCAAAATGCCAGAAAACCCCTGTACATATTGTTGTATTGGAGTGTGATTTGTTGTACTTTGGCTTGCTTTAAAGTTGAAAAAGAAAACGACAAAAAGAAACAGATGTGCGTGTGGAAAACCAACCCCTCCATCGTCTCACCTTTAACATGCTAGCCAGGTACAACTAGGGCCAAACGGATAGGACGCCTCAGAGGGGGGCGGGACTGTCACTCTGCTTTATTTTCCACATGATACCACAGAAACCTGATTCGCTAAAGAGTTGATTTTTGTCAAGAGCTCCTGTATGTTTTTAGAGATGGATCTCATATTTTTTAAAGATGTAATATACTGTAATTTGTACTGTAAATACTATCCTTAAAGAGTTCGGGGGCGGGATGGGGATCATATGGTGTGTTTTTAAACATAGTAAGGATGTGGGGGGTGGCTCTTTACCTCTTCATGATGTCATGTCCCAGAGTACACACACACTCAGTGAACACACACATGCACTCAGTGAACACACACACTTGACAGGCTGCTGTTTTTCCATAGGTTTGCAGAAGTATATTGATTGGAAAAAAGTATTACAAATTGGAAGTAATGAAGCCAGAACTGGAGATATGTAATCCTTCTGATTTTATCATGCAAGTTAATGTGACAGTATTGGCAGAAAGATCTTTAGCTAAAGGTTTGAGCAAAGGTTTAGATGGTTACAGTATATCAGTGACATTTAAAGGTATAGGTGCCGCAGAAGCCAAAACACTAAAACTGAACCAGGACAAAAACACTAAAATGGTCCCACAAAATGTTCACATACTGTATCTTCATCCGTTTGCCTTTGTTTTCATAATAGAATTCACCTACTGGAGTCAGTGTTTTACATTGAAGGCTCCCTGCCAATGATGGACCTCGACACATGTTTCTGATCCATCGCCGCTCAGATTACATTTCTTAGTCCGGGACGTGTCTCTGTAGCCCTGACCCTCGGCCTCATGCTCCTGGGCAGCTTCGTCATGTCAGACGGCGATTATGTGTCATATCACTTGGTATTATAACTCCAACCAGTTATGCAGAAGTGGGAAGAAAGGGGATTTAACCCCCAGCCACACGTGTAGCTCCTCAAAATGGGCTGGTTGTTGTTTCGAAGTGTAGAAGCATTTAGTCTATTGATCACCTGTGTTTCAATCAAAGTGCTAAAGGCAAGCTAGATATCATAGGCTCCAGTTTTGGGCTCAATCGAAGCCAGAAAACTATCACGAGACTTCTGTCTTAGGATCATTATGGTATGGTATTGGGGGGGGGGGATAGTACTGATCATCACCAGCTTTTTAACCAGGTCACCTGACCTGTAGATGAACAAAGTTAAAAGCTTTTTTTTATTTGAACAAACTCGATGCCAGGTGTTGCAAGTTCTTTTTTTTTGTTCTTGTGTGTTTCCTAATTTCATTTTTTTTTCTTCTCATGAACAAATCTATGCTTAAGTAGCCACTTGCCTTGTAACATTGTGTTTTACTTTGTGCAGATACAGTGAAATAATTAAGTACTGTGGTGTTTACATCGTAACCATATTGTAGACTATCTGAAAAAATAAACTGTTGCCTAATGATGCCAATGAAAGACAAACTATTAACCATGACTTTTTAAGTGCAAGTAAAACAAATAAAATAACCTGTAGTGTCTAGAGAGAGAAAGAGAGAGAAAGTGTGTGCGTGATGACTGTTTTTATGTTGTTGTAGCAGTAGTGCTAATCATGACCCCGTCACTTTACACTGCTAATACAAAGCATTGACACTGCATGTATGGGTGCAATTCAGTAATGAAGAGAATGACTAGAGACATTTCATCAACTATATATTTTTCTACCATATCTGAGTTTTAACCTGGGTGAGCTTCCTGACACTGGAGGGCACACAGTGGGCTGAGGGGGAAGCGAGGACTATTTGTTCAGAGATCTCTGAGAAAAGATCTTCTAACAAATCACTATCCCTCCTCGCTGTTGCCATGTGCCGCACCTCCTCTATACGGCCGTGTGTTCTTTGTAACTTTGGCGTTGTGTCGGTTGCCAATAGATCAGATTTTTAAATTACATTTTTATTTTTGAATTTTAGATGAAAACTCTTTGTAATTGTGTTTCCCTGCTGCTTATAATCATGAGAGCAGCTTGAAGTCTTGCTAAATCAGGACGACTGCTCTCCGTAGGTAAACTAAAATCTCTGTAGGCAACAGAATACATCTTATAGGCCTACTCTGTAACTGATAACTGGACTATGAGGACATTTGTTTCCTTGTTTTGGCAGGTAACCACTCTTGAAGCTCATACCCTTTCACTCTTCCACAGGGTGTGTGTTACACAGGGGGCTGCACGGAGATGGTGTGTGTGCAAACTCAGTGCTCTGGTACAGTAGAGCTGGAGAAAGAACATCTATAACCAAGATCAGAGTTTACAACCATTTCTTCAAAGTGGCCAAAGTAACTGGAATATTTTATATATTATGCACATGTTATCATCTTATAGAGAGCAACAGCTAAAAAACACTTGTTATTTGCTTATTCTAAAATAAATAGGCATGTAACACGATTTACTTTATAACTTTTGAACTTATCATTTATCCAAGAAAAACCTTATTCGTTGCCAAGTGTACAGTTAAAGACATGCGTTAAAGGCTAACAAAATATCCATTCATGTTTTGTTTTTATGTTGAGAACATCTGATATGATGGATATAGTGTGCTCGCAGCTGGTAGATGTGTGTTGCTCTCGTGTTCAGTTGGTACAATAAAGGAGACTGAATTCACTTTCCTCAGGTTGGATTATGAGGTTTACTGGGCTGAGGTCGGCCAGGGTTCAGATATCTGGTTTGTGCTGCATCACTGCGGCCCCTTGTGTAACCTGTACTGTCATTTTCTGCTTTGTTTTTCCATGCATTCTCAGTCCTGATAGGCCAAAAGGGATGCACTGCTCAAAAGAGTTGAATTTTTTAAAAAACCCCCCTGAAAATGTTTGGGGTGGTAGAAATTATAAAAAATTTCCTGAGTCCCGGGCCCCCAAAAAAATTTCACACCCGAAAAGGTTTTTTTAATTTTTTTTTCTACCCCCCTTTTTTGGGTGTTTTCACTTTTTAAAAATTGGGAAAAACTCCTTCCCCCCCCTTGGGGTTAAACCCTGATAAAAAACCCGCAAAATCCCCCCCCCCCCCCCTTTTTGTGGGGGAAAACCGACAAAAAAAAACCCTTGAAAAAAAACCGGTCCCCCCCCCCCTTCCCCCAATACCCAAAGGGTAATAACCCGAAAAAAACCCCAACCCCCCAAATTTTTGAAACCTTAAATTTGGGTTTTTTTGGTAAAAAAAAACCTTTTACCCTTTTTGGGGGTTAAATGGTTAAAAACTTGGGCATTTTTTTTTTAAAAAAAACCCAAAAAAAACCCCCAGTGAGGCGAAACAAAACCCCCAAAAAAACAAAAACGGGGGTCCCGGAGTTTTTTGAGGGGGTTCCCCCGTTTAAAAAAAAAAATTCCCAACCAAAGACAATCTCCTTTTGAAAAGGGGAAGTTTTTTTCCTTTCCGGTCGGTTGTCCCCCCTTTTTTTTCGGGGGGGGTGGGTCCAAAACCCCGAACCCCCTTTTGAAATTTTTTTTTTCCCCCCCTGCCCGGTTAGACAAAACCCCGGGTTTCCCCAGGTGAAAAAAACCCTTTAATAAAAATTAAGGTTCGAAAAATTTTTTTTTTTTTTTTTGTTTTTTGCTTTTTCTTTATTTTTTTAAAATTTTTCCCCTCGGGGGTTCTCGAAAAACCCTTTTTTTTTTTCCCCTAAGAAAAACCCCTGGGGGTGGTTTAGTCCAAGTTCCAGAAAATTTCCTCCCCCCCGGGGGGGCCAAAAAACCGGAAAACAAAACCCCCCCCTTTTTTTTTTGGTTTTTTTTAAACGGTACCGTTTTCCCAAAACCCCCCCCCCCCCCTTTTTTTACTCCCCGTTTTCCGTTTGGTTGTAAAAATTTCCCCCCTGTTCCCCGTTTAAACATTTTGGGAGTCTAATATATCCATGGTTTTTGTTTTTTTGGTTTCACCCTCCAATTTTTTTTTTAAAAACCTCCCTTTTTTTAATTTGGGTTTGGAAAAAGAAAAGGTAAATGTTATTTAAGGAACCCCCCCCCTTGGGGTTTGAGATATTGTAAAACCCCCCCTAACTTTTTTGTTTTTTTTTTTTTTTATAATTAAACCCCCAATCTATTTTTTTTTTTTTTTCGAATTTTTTTTTAAAATTAACGATTTTTTTAATAAATAGCAAAAAAAATTGACTACAAAAAAAAAGTTTCCCCCCCCCCTTACGTCCCCAATTTGGGTTAATTCCCCCTTAACCTTTTCCGGTTTTTATTCCGTGGTAACCAAAAAGAAAGTTTTTGGAGAAAAAAATGGTTGGTACTAAAAGTTTTTTTTTTTTTATTTTTTTTTTTTTTGGTGGGGGTTTTGGTTTGGTTTTTTGAGACAGTTTTAAAAAGGGAAAACAAAATAAAACATAAAGGGGGTGGGTTGGTTTAAAAATTTTCGAAAAAATTTTTAAAAACCGTTCCTTGGTTAAAAAAAAAAAAGGAGTGAATTTTTTTTTTTTTTTTTTTAAGGAACTTATTTTTTTGTGAAATGTCAATGTCTAAATATAAAAAAAACCCCGTTTTTTTAAAAAGTCCCTTTTCCCCCCCCCTCCCCGAAAAAACTCCCCGAAAAAAATTTTCTTAAACCAAAAAAACAAAATTCTTTTTTTTCCCCCCCGTCCCGAAATGGGTACAAAAAAGGAGAACCAACCCTAAAAAAAAATAAGTTAAATGAAAACCCAAAAAAAAACCAAAAAAAAAAGCCCAAAAAAAAAAAATGAAAAAAACTTTCCCTGAACACCCCCCCCCCCCCCTGTTTTTTCAATTTTTTTATTCCCGGTTTCATTTTTTGGTTTTTTCATTTTTTTTGTTTTCTGTTTTTGTGTCCCTTTTTTTTTTTCCGAATTCCCGGAAACCCCCCCGGGTCCCCCCCCCGGTCGCGGGTTTTTCCCCCCCTTTCCGTGTAAAAAAAAACAAGGAAATAAATTTGGTTTTTTTTTTTTTGGGTCCTTTCCGGTCTTTTTTTTTTATATCTCTCTTCTGTCTCCTCTTGGATGGTTTTAATGTGTCTATATCTTCCCTGGGGGTAGGTTTTTTGTTGTTTTTTTTGTTTATACATACTTGTGTTTTTTTTTTTATAAAAGTGTGGGTGTTTTTTCTTTTCTCTCGTGAATATTCTTTTCCTTCCCTCCTTCCCCCCCCCGGCGATAAAAAGTTTTTTTCCCGTCCTGTTTTCACCCCCTTTCCCCGCCCCTTGTTTCCCCCCCGAAGGTGTTTTGTTTTTGAACGGTAAACAAAAAACCGCCCAAAAAAAAAAGGTCAAAAAGGTTAAAGATTGTTTTTTGAAAAAAATGGAGAAATTTTTTTCCCCCCCCCCCCCCCCCCCGGGACCCTTTGGGTTGTTGAACCCAAAAAAGAGTTTGAAAGGTTTTTTTCCCGGAAAAAAGAAAAAAAAAAAAAAAAAATTCCGACTAACCCCAAAAAAGGGTTTCATAAATTTCTTTTTTTTGAATGTTAAATTAAAAAAAAAAACAAATTTTGTTTTTTTCCCGGGTGGTTTCAAAAAACCAAAAATTAGGAAAAAAAATGCCCCCCTCCGCCCTTAAAGTAACGTTGGAAAAAAAAAAAAATTGGAAAAAGTAAAAGAAGGGTAAACCCCAAAAATTTTTTTTATTTTCCCCCCCCGCCCCTTTTTCCCCGGAGAGAGAGAAAAAAAAACCCTTTTAAAATTTCCCCTTCCACAATTTGTAACCCAAAATACCGTTGGGTTTAAGGTCCCTTTTTTTCCCCCCCCCCTTGGTTTAAACTTTAAGTTTTTGGTAACCACCTAAATTTTTTTTTCCAAGCCAAAATCTTTAAAACAAAAAACCGGGGTTTTTCGTTTAAAGGCGGGGTTTTTTCAAAATGATTAATTTGAAAATTTCTTTTTTGGAAAAGGGTAAAATGGATGGGTTAAAAACCCAATAAATTTTTAACAATAATTTTTTTTCCGGTTTAGTGTTAAATAAAAACCCTTTTGGTTTTTTTTTTAAACCAAGGAAAAATCCCCGGAAATTTATTAACCTAATTCCCCCCCCCCTCGGTTTAACCCCAAAAAAGGGAATTTTTTTTGAAAAATTTCCCCCCCTCACCAAAACCTTCGGTAATCTATTAAAAAAAAAATCCAAAACTAAAAGGAGGGGT
>NW_011338741.1:9016-19065 GCF_000735185.1 Notothenia coriiceps
GGGGGGGGGAGTGAAAAGAAAACCTAATATTAATGGCTCAAACTCTAAAGTTTAGGAACCATTGCTCTATCAATATTAAAGCCCTAGACAATTTGGTTTCAAATATTGTGTATTGCTTTAAAACATTAAATACAAATTGTAGGTATGAAAAGTTTAGCTAATAGTATTTGATTGGCAAACATCTAACGACTTTTATCACATGTTGATTCAATGTCTCTGATTGGTGCATAAACCATGTGACACCTCTAATTTCCAAAAGAGCTTCGCCTATTTAAAACCAATGAGAAGAGGAAAAAAAAGTGCAGAAATCGCTCCCGTAAAGATAACCAAAACTGTGCTTTAACAAAAATAAATGTAGTTTCTATATTGGAAACAATCAGCCTTAAAAAAAAAGCTGATTGAGAAAACAAGTTGTCAGGGCCCTTTAAAGAGTAAGTTGTAGATGAAACTGAACGCACATGCAGTTTGTTGTGAAGCTGTCGCTCCACCTGTCCTGCTGAAATAGCGCCCCCTCCAGGCTGTATTGGCACAGTTGGAGGGGTCCTCATCTGGATGTGGCGTGCTGTCTCTAGTTTTCTGCTCTGTTTTGTAATAGGATGTGCTCCTTGGCTGGCCTGCAGGCTTAGCTCTGTGTTGTCTGTTTACTGTTTACTGCTATTTAACTGTCCAGTCCTTCAAAAGTAAAAAAACGAAAAAAACAACAGTAATGAATAAAAAAATCAAGAGAAACTGTAGCCTGCTTCTACAACATCTTAAAGCTCTTCTGATTTGCATATATCGTACTGTAATGTTTTTATTCAAGATTTTAGTGGAGAAAAAAATGTCTGCATTTAAACTAAATTGTGGGAATTAAAATTACAAAGGAAATTGAACAGAGTTGTGTGTGTTATTTTTGAAAATATGTGTAAGAGTTGAAGACATGGTGCTTATTGCTTTCATTTCTATGTTACACTCATCCTGAACATCAGTAACGATATAATTTAGCTTTTTATCTACATATATTTTTGTTTAATCAATGTATAGAGTGGTCAAGGATTTATGTATGAGAAGTGGTTATTCTCATTTACTCACTTGTTTTGTACCTATATATCTGAGTTACAATGCTGTCCCCTTAATGTTGTGCCTGCTCATTTCCCCCCACTTTGCATGCATTTGGTTTCCAACAGCAACCGGCCTCTTTAAAGACTGAATGAATGTGTCAGATCTTTTCAGCCTGCTCTTATTTATTTCGTTTTTTTAAAGCTTGGATAATAATTCAGTGACTTGGCACAGATTGCGCTTTTAAGTTCCCAGCACTGTGGCTCTCTGTGCTGGCTTTCATTTGAGAAGTCTCTACAGAAACACTAAAAAATGCTGGTTTGATGCTGGCACACAGCGAGTGACACCATTTACGTTCAATGGTATTGGTTTCCATTTCATGTTGGTTAAATCAGTAACCAACAAGCAATGGAAACCATAACCTCCCTGCAGTCACAGCAGGGTTTCCCTAACATAGTCATTGTTCTCTCAAAGGTATTTCACTTGTGTTCATCTTTATTGAGCACACTTAAACCCGGCCTGAGGTCTTATATTTAAAGATGTGGTGTAGTCCATTTAAGTTCACTTTTTCTCACGCTGGGATAATGTGCATGTGGCTGAAACCACTCTTAAGTTAAATCTATCCAAGTGACATGCCTTCTCTACATTCACTAAGAACACAACACAAATCCAACCTTAGATCAAATGAAATTTCAGATAATAAATGTTTCTACTGCTTAATTTTCTTTTGATGAATTCAGCACAACACCTTTTTTTTCCTGTCTACATTGGCGCAGAACCTGCTATCACACAGCCAATCAAATTGTTTAGTTGTAAAGTGCCTTGTGAATGCAGAGTTATTCCACTGCAGCCTCTCCGTTATGTCCATACACAAGTTAAATATATTTTTATTTGGTATTAATATTTTTTGGTATGCCAATGTTTTCATGGCACACAGTAAATACGCAGCTTAGCTTGTATAGTGTTTGTGGCCTTAATATTTTAGTATAATGTACTCTATTGCCTTAATTACATCTGACATGCAATTCTAGCATCTTATGTAAACAAATAACATACACAGGTGGTGTACTTTTTTCAGTCCAGACTAGTCGAGGCTTATGTGTATTTGTGTACATATACATTCATGTATTTTATCGTAGTATGTATTATTTGTACCTTATGTTGAACTGCAGAGCAGAGACCAAACACATTTCCTTATGAGGACGATGAAATATACAGCATTGTATCACCTTCAGTTTCCAGAAGGCCAAAAAAGAACTCCAGCAAAAATACATAAAAGATTTTTGGATATCATTTTCTGTCCTTCTTGATTCCAGTCCGACTGTGAACTGAGCCTCGCATGTTGGTCTGGTGTTGCTGCTGCTGACAAGAGGAGATGACAAGACTAATTGAGATTAAACTTGACCTGTAAGATAGGTGTTTATTTTTACCATATACTGTACATGCTCACCAAGAAGTTAGCAAATGAGAAAAAGAAAGTAAAACACAAACCAGAGCGCAGTATTGGGTTAGTTCATTTCCATCCAAAACATTTTATTGTCCTCCGAACTGAAAGGTTTACCCTGTGGTTTGGCCTGGTTCGCTGAGCCAAAAATCATACATTGCATCTCTTCAGGTAGCAGCGAGGCATACACAGATCTTTCTGACTGAGAAACGATTGGAAAGAGCAACGCAGGATCCTCTCCTTCAAGTCACATGATGAGTAATCTTTGAATTCATGAGTAATGGAGAGAAGATTAATTTCAGATCACGGGGCGCTTGAAGAAAGAAAGTAGGGTCTGGTCTTCCATAAAAGAGAGAGGAGGGGGGGGAACACAACAACAGTTTGAAGACCAGGTTGTGTTTCTTCCATGTTAGAAAAGGCCTGAAAACGGTCACACTGGGGAGCTTCATCGGTTTGCCTCCGAGTTGTGTATCGCCTTTACGTAGAGCATCTGTAGTGTACACCAATGGACACTGGATATGTAATTCAAAACCAAAGTGCCCACAGTCGATATAAAGCAAGGTCACATGACCCAAAACAGGTGATGACACACAGGGGAGGGGAAAGGGGGTTGAGACGGGAAATTAATGTACCAAAACGCTGCCATCAGTGTGTGTGTGTGTGTGTGTGTGAGTGAGTGAGTGTGTGTGTGTGTGTGAGTGTGTGAGTGTGTGTGGCACTCAGCACCGTTCTTTACAGTTACTCAGGTGTCTGAACCAAAGAGAAAGACCCCTCCTCGTGACTGTGCAGTTCAAAATGGGCACATGGTGATTTAAGCTCATGCTTGAGTTGTGGTAAACCATCCAAGCACTTCTTTAATTAATAACTATAAATACACAGCAGCGTTTTTACCAGAGAGGACTGTGTGCCTCTCCCTGGGTGAGTGTGTGAGGTGTTCGTCTCTCTACACTACGCTCGTCCGCTAGAGGAAACACAGGGTTATGTGGAATTGATTATCAGCTTTCATATAGATTTTTCTATAATATATTTATATAGTTATTTCTTTCTCTCACGCACCCACCACGCTTGCTTGCTTTCACATTCTCTCGTCTCACTACTTTTATTCAATGTACACAACGTAATAAGCATGGGGTGGAGTGGGGCGCGACAGAGCTGAAATGACAATCACTGACAAAGAAAATAATTAAAACAAAGCCAAAAAGAACTGCAGTCTTTTTTGTCATCCATTGGCAGTCAGCCACGTACAACGGTGGTTTGAGGTGAGGGGGGGGGCCGTGTCATCAAAGGGGCGGTGCAGGGGGCTCTTTCTTCGTTGGCGCTGTTTTAGACGTTGTTTTCATCGTCTTGGTAGCCGGGGTCATTTCCTTGAGGTTGAGGTTCTCCAGCGCCACGTCCAAGGTCATGACCTCTACACAGCCCATGGCCTCGAAGTCAGCGAAATTCCGCAACGAGCCGTGACAGTCGTCCTCGTCGGAGGAGGAGGCTGAGGCGTCGTCGTCGGGCAGCAGCGTGGACAGCAGCAGCTCCGTCACGAACAGGCTGCGGTCGGCCCACTGCGCCTCGCACGCCTGCCGCTCCGCCTCAGAGAGCCGCGGTTCGCTCAGCCTGAGGGAGAGGCGACAGAGAGGAGACAAAGGTCAGAGGAACTGTGGATTTCAAGAGATGGATGTAAAAGCAAATCACCGTAGAGAATCAAATGAAGTTTAAAAGATCCTCTCCAGACGTGTTTTAAGGCATAAAGATTCTTCAAAAAGTAAAATCAGTCCCGATAGGCAAATAGTTTTCCTTTGAAAGTTTAGCATGGGTCACAGAAACATGCTTGTAGATAAACTACAATACACGCAACTCATTTAGGTTAAAACACTGAATGTTAACAGAAACTACATCCACAAACTACCTTTCAAAAATACAGATTAGAGAGCCTGAAGGTGAAACATCCAGTGGACTTTGGAGTAAGCAGGGGTGTCAAACTCAAGGCCCGCGTGCCAAATCCGGCCAGCGATTTCATTTTATGTGGCCCGCAAGGAACTTGCAAAGAATATAATACGTTTATAATACAGTTACATGCCGCTTTACAGAAGCACGTTGTCCATAAACTACATGTCCCACAATGCATCTCATTTTGTGGTGCACTGAAGAGACTATAAATTATTTGGAATTATTTGCCCAAGACTTCTGCTTTCAGACGTAGTTAATTATGGAGTTATTACCCCATCCGATAATAATAATAAGGCAGTTGCAATAATGTAACATAATACATTATTTTATATATTTTAATATATGTATATTTATATAGTCTTAAAGTTACAACCGGCCCTTTGAGTGCAACCAAAATGCTAATGTGGCCCAGGAAGAAATTGAGTTTGACCCCCCTGGAGTGAAGACATTGAACAGTGCAGGAATGAGAGCCCACCTGCTGAGTAGGAACTGGGAGCTATGTGCCGGGTGCTGTGTGTTGGACTCCGGGGGTCCCGGGTTGGGGCTGGGGTTGGAGTTGTGGTTGGCGCTGGGGTTGGGGTTAGCTGCGGCTGAGTTGCTGTTGAGGATAGCGTTGGCACGGCCCCCCCCCCGGGTGGCGTTCCGGGCCGTCTCCAGCTGCTGCCTCGCGGCCTGGGCCTGCTGCCGCTCCAGCTGCAGCTGCATCTGGAGCTGCTGGAGCTGAGAGGCCGAGGGGCCCGAGCTGAGCTGCCCCCCCGCCGAGCGCCGCACCCCCGACAACTGGGACAGAAGCTCTGGAGGAACAAGATGGAGAGGATAAGGGCTTGGTGTCAAAAATAAAGATTAGGAGCAAACACTTGTTGGTCCATTAAGCTGCACCAATCACTCTGGCTAGTATCAGACAGCAGGATCTCATGAATACTCCAGCAATGACGAGTCATTAACAACTGAAAAGTACCTCACCATCTAATGTGATAATGCCTAAATCACTCAACTATGGTGGCATCCTCCGTTTCTGTTTAATTTTCAAACAAACAATTTATCTTTGGATTTCAGACAAAACAACAATTAAAGACCGACTTGGATTTGAGAAATTGGAGTAGATGATGCTTAATGGTAGGGATGCTCCGATCGGGAATCTTGGGGCCGATCACCGGAATCAGTATCGGCCGATACCGATCGGAACGGGTGGGCGGGGCCTATGGGGATCTTCCAATTAAAGTGATATGTAAAACTCAGTTAATGGGCTTCATTCACTGGCGCTTCCACAAACAACATCATTATTACATTCAAATAAAGTACATTATTCAAGTTTACATTCACTTTGAATAATAACAGGGGAGAAATGAGCTCTCTCTCTCTCTCTCTCTCTCTCTCTCTCTCTCTCTCTCTCTCTCTCTCTCTCTCTCTCTCTCATAAAATAACCTTTTTAAGTAAAAAAAAAAACCCATAAAAACTAAAAACATAAAAGTATCTGAAAATAAGATGCCTCGTTTTGTTATTTTTGCAATATACTGTCATGGAACAACAATCGCGCAGGACTGCTGAGCAGCATCTGATCCATTCAGAAGTCATCACTAGAACACAAAAGACACACGTTGAGCACGATAAGACCCTCAGCGGGTCAACGTCCCAGCAGGCACGGCGGGTCGTTAGTGAGGCGGCTGTTTGTGAGGCACTGAGCAGGGCCGCTCATTACTCTGGAGCTGACACGTGGATGCCAATAACTGAACCGGACTACCATCAGGAACAGGATGAACAAGGAAGGGCCACTGTAACGGCTCTGCGGACATGTTACTGTTTTATATCAGGCACTCGTAAATCTCTGCAACTGCATTTAGTTAACCGTTGAGAGAAACAGTTTATATTCAGACAACATGCAGGATTTAGTACTGAGCACCATTGTTTGTGTGTCAGACCTGCTGCCGTTGTTGCTGGATGATATTCAATTGAATGGTTTTATGTTTGAATGTATAACGAGAATATATACGTTTTTATTATCTGAACTACATCAGGATCCACAGCTGTGTGTCTCAGAGGAAGCCTGTATCTGGTGTGTGTGTGTGTGTGTGTGTGTGTGTGTGTGTGTGTGTGTGTGTGTGTGTGTGTGTGTGTGTGTGTGTGTGTGTGTGTGTGTGTGTGTGTGTGTCTCTGACCTGCTATGGGGTCCATGGCCTCTCTGCTGTAGTTGGAGCTCTGTGAGGAGCTCTGGCTGGTGGAGAGCCCCCCCGTGGTGCTGCTGGTGAAGTGCATGTTGGACCTGCGGGCTCGGGGACCCCCCAGACCGCGGCCAGGGTGGAACATCCGCCTCACGTGCCGCACCCCACTGGACTCATCGTGAAGAGCGCAGTTAAGAAACACATCGGGAACAAACAGCGATCCAATTCATCTTCATTTTTATATTTGATTACACTTTCAATCTACAAACTGTCTAAACATTTTACCATAACTTTTTTTTTTTGTTGTTGACTTAAAGTCTAGGCAATGTAGTCTTTACTTAGGCAAGAAAACCACATATAATCCATTTTTTTCTAGAATGAATATTGAACATTTCGTCATCTACTCTGACCAACATATAAACATGCTTGTTTCCCCCAAACCCTGTGCTGTCATTGTTCACTGTAAGTTGAGTGAGTAAGTTACTTCAGTCATCCTGACTTTACTCATTGTGTGTTGCTAGTGTAGTCCAGATAGTGTGCACAGAACATTTTACTGCTGCATTATGGGAAAATGATTATACTCCGACAACCAACTGATGCACACTGGGTAAGCCCACAAACAGACAGCATGGTACTTGTTCCATCTGTATTTCATTAAACTAGGATTTTGCATTTCAATGTTCTCAAAAGCTGTAAATCAAAGGACTCTATAAATAGTCAGCAGCCCTCTGAGGCTTTCAGACACAAACTCACAGCGGGTGTTTCAGACGGCTCTGACAGGCAGATGCTGCCATTTCAATCCTTCACACAATTTGATAAATAACACATTTTTGAAATGTTCTCCGTTCTGAGGCTCCCCTGAACAACTTGTGAAAGGTAGCTTCTGTATTCCAAGAACTTTGACTCAGAGCCTTCCATTTCCAATGAGTGAATCACATGAACCTCTTCTCTAATAAAACATCTGCAATAGGGCTGAACTATTTGGGGAAAAAATAACTAATTACGATTATTTTGACTACTATTCCAATCGCATACTATTTAGAAAATTGGAGGGATTGATACATTTTGCCTCAATGTTGTCATTATCATTGAAAGATCTTTTTTTAATGATGATTTGATTTTTTTTAAGAGAAAATAAAATGTATTGTATTAGTTTCTTAGAGTGCAATTTGTAGGCAGGCATCTATGCAGCACCACAACCCTTCATTCAGAATACTATTAACGTCTACTTTGCCAATATTGTGTCTATTGCAATTTAGATCAAATTCAATTAATTGTGCAGCCCAAGCCTGCATCGTTTACATGGTTTCCCGTCTTCACTTTTAGAGACACACTTATAATAGTTGTTCCCTGACTGCCTTCTGCAGAAATGTGCTCCATCCCTCCACTTTGATGAAAAACAATGCAAGCTACGAGGGATGCAATGATACAGAGTCTGCTCTCCAGATAAAGATTCAAATACTTCAACTCATGTCGCCTGTCCACACTCATACCAGTGTCTGACTCAAAATCTCTACATGGTACTGGGTAAAACTCATTGGAAACATTATAATGTTCAGTACCAAACAACCAGGGATTGTTGCGGCAATAAAAAAAACTTGTGTCCTGGTGAGTATGCTGCGATGGCAGCAGGCACATCATTTAGTTTGAAAACAGCCATGAAATCATAACTGCACATATTCTGTTATTATACTCCGCTATTCAACCTCATCTTTGTTCACTCACCACCATGGGGATTGGGTACACTACCACAGGAGGCTTTAATGTTATCAGCAAAATGTCATCAAATGTCACTTCCAGTGAACAGGCACTACCCTGGTGATCTCTAAAATGATAAAGCAATCTGCATGACACAAAGTGCATTGTTTCCACACAGAAACCTTCAAAGTCTGCTTCTTTTTTCCCAACTGACTGCCAAACAAATTCAACACATTTGACAGTAAACATATGAGATGAATATGGTTCGTCTGTGGAAGAAGGATTACTGTTATAAAAGGATATCAAGTCTCTGGGCGCTCTGTGTTCGAGTGTGAGATGTGCAGCAAAGTCATCCGTCACGTGATTCGGGTCGCCACCTGGCAGCGCTGCACATATGGGGCAGATCTGGGGGAGAGGAGGAGAGCGTACGTTAATATCAGCACACTTCACTAGACACTCAACATTCAGCAGTTGTGCTGCAGGGCGCTCTTGAACAAACACTGAGATGGGAAAATGTCTTTCTGCTGTAGATGATCTCTGATCTCAGGGAGGCTCCGGACACAGAAGGACATATGGGCTGGACCGTGGTATCATGGACACTGTGAAGAGCATCATGTCCTTTTCTTAGGTTTCTCCATTTAAAAAAGGCATCAAATCAAAATCTGCTAAGCTATAAACTTATAGTATTGATTTGGATGTGAAGTATTTGCCAAACTTCCCTTTTTTATTTGAAAAGACAATAACTCATGACTGCGATGCCCTATAAGGCTGTCATAACATGACAAACTAAAACTATATTTGAGGTCATGAACTCAAATATATATACATATAAAAGGTTTTCCTGCTATGCTTGTTGTGTTCGAGTGAAAACCTGCATCATGGTTTTGATAATTATCATAAATTAACTACACAAACAAAAAAACTTTCAGAAAACTATTGTTATTACTGTGGAAAATGCATACAAACCAAAAGCAGTTCATGTCAAAATGAACCCTTATTCAATATTAGGTACATTATTTCCAATCATTGGCATTGTGATATATATATATTTTTTAAATCCTCTGGAGCAGAGAGATGAGCTGTGGATTATTGTTATTGATTATAGCATCAGTGTTTCTTAGGGTCAAAAACACTAAACTCACAACTTAAAATGAAAGAGTTTGGTTTATTTAATAAAAGAGCACATGTTCAATGTGAAAAGTGACAGTAGTTATAGATTATTTGCAATTTGGTGCTATATATATATTTAAAAAAAAAATATTATATATATTTTTTAAACACCTTGAATTTCAGGGGGGGCTCTGTTGGCGCCCCTCCAAGACAATGGTAGGGGAAACGACTAGGATAAGCGTTTAATCAACGATAGGTTTCCCCCCCTCCAAAGGTGATTGGTTCTCTGCATCCAGGTATTATTGTCGATTGGCTCTTGGGCCACATCAAAATTAGATGCGCTGTCATCCTCTCATACTGACACCTGACATCACACATACACACGTAGGAAGAGCCGGGACGAAAGTAACACGGGACCAAGTAACACGGGACGAAAGTAACGGAGCGATTTTATCCGAGCCCAAACAACTTTGTCCGTCCAAATTATGTCAGAATGATCAGCATTCAATACTTAACAGACCTACTAAATATCAGGTTTAACTGTCAGGAGTAGTGTTGTCACGATACCAACATTTTGGTTTCGATACCAAGTCAACAGTGGCGGCCGGCCCATAGGGGCGCTAGGGGCGCCGCCCCTCCTCTTCCCACATGTTTGATTGTCA
>NW_011338742.1:0-1855 GCF_000735185.1 Notothenia coriiceps
TTGTTGTCTCAGGTGTATCTGTAGTCTCAGGTGTACCCGTAGTCTCAGGTATAGTTGTTGTCTCAGGTGTAGTTGTTGTCTCAGGTGTATCTGTAGTCTCAGGTGTAGTTGTTGTCTCAGGTGTAGTTGTTGTTGTTTCAGGTGTGTGTCTGCAGACTGTTTCTCTGCCGGTGACAAAGACCACTTCCTGTTGTTTTGGGGGTCCGGACTTCTCCGACCTCTACGTGACCTCAGCCAGTCTTGGCCTGGACCAATCAGAGCGGAGGAAGCAGCCGCTGGCCGGGGGGGTCTTCAGGGTGAGCGGGAGCAAAAATAATGTTTATAAAAATATGAATACAACTATACAACGAGCATGATGCTTCCATGTCCATACTAAAGTGTGTGTGTGTGTGTGTGTGTGTGTGTGTGTGTGTGTGTGTGTGTGTGTGTGTGTGTGTGTGTGTGTGTGTGTGTGTGTGTGTGTGTGTGTGTGTGTGTGTAGGTCTCAGGACTTGGGGTCAAAGGTCGTCCCTCAGTCTCGTTCTCTGGATAAACCTCAGCTGTACGACGTTGTCTCAAATCACTGACTCACATCACATGATGATTAACTGTGATCAATATACGGAGGCAGCCAATCAGAGAGGAGGACACTGTGACAGCCATTCAGACTGGAGAAATTATACCTATTTTATGTAACTTTGTATAATAATGAAGATAATGATCTGCAGCTGAGGATTATGGGTAATGTAGTGAATGTAACCACACCAATGATAAATCAGTTTGAAATAAAGAGAGCGTCTCGTATACACGGTGCGTTTATTGACACAAAGTGCAGAACAACACAATAACAACAACACGTCTAGAAAACGTTTCTGTACACGTAAAAAACTTTGTGCTGTAAGTCTTTATGGGGGGGGGAGGGCTACACAAATACCCCTTTAATTTATTCAGAAACAAAAGTCCTTTATTCACGTTTATCAGGATGTGTTTTCCTGACGGATCAGATCCGGTTTTCATTAATATTTACTGTTTTAATATTTACAGTTTTAAATACGTAGTTATTTCCTAATGTGTTATTAAAGTCCTTGCTGTGTGAACCTGTCACTTCCTGTTCCTCTGAATATTTTTATATTAGTTAACATGATGATACTGTGAGAATATATATGATTGTTAGCTTCATCGTGCTAACAGCCGTGCTAACAGACGTGTTTTACATGGTGTGGCTACACTTCGAGCTAACAGGTTCACACAGCAGTCAGACTGGTGTTTTTATTATTCACAGATAACATGCTCCCCCCCCTCATGGGGGCAAGGCTCGTCAAACAGAACCACAGAACCTGCAGAACCCTGTACAGATACAGACAGGAACATAAAACCACAGAACCTGCAGAACTCCAGAACCACAGATCCTTCAGAACCACTGAACCTGCAGAACTCTAGAACCACAGATCTTTAAGAACCACAGAACCTGCAGAACCTGCAGAACTCTGATTTCAGGTTGGTGTGGTTCTGACCAATCACAACATATAAACACGACGTCGCAGAAATATAGAAAACAAAGTGCTGATTGGTCCCATCGATTAGTGGGCGTGTCCAGCAGAGAACCCGTCAGACTGAAGGGTCCAGTGGATAAACCGTCAGACTGAAGGTCCAGCGGAGAACCCTTCAGACTGAAGGTGCAGCGGAGAACCCGTCAGACTGAAGGTGCAGCGGAGAACCCGTCAGACTGAAGGTGCAGCGGAGAACCCGTCAGACTGAAGGTGCAGCGGAGAACCCGTCAGACTGAAGGTGCAGCGGAGAACCCGTCAGACTGAAGGTGCAGCGGAGAACCCTTCAGACTGAAGGTCCAGCGGAGAACCCTTCAGACTGAAGGTCC
>NW_011338743.1:0-2687 GCF_000735185.1 Notothenia coriiceps
CGAGAGCGCGTATGTTTTGGATTAGGCCAACCGGCTAACTCAAACATATCCAGGTTAGGTTGACCCAGCTTCGTAGTACAGGCCTCAGGTACCCCCAGTGTTCCTTGAGGTTACATTTTGTGGCAATGATTTCTATACACCCCCCACAATATGTGAATATGTAAGGATTATGTGACTCAAACCTGTGTGACTTAAATGTCTTCATTTTTCACATCAATCTCCCCATATCTTCTTGCTGTGTTGATGCTAATTGTTGTTGTTGTTGTTGTCCTCTCAGGTGGCTCATGATGTGGACGGCTCAGGTAACTACCTCCTGCTGACTCACCGCCACGTGGCTCACCTGCACCCCTTCTCCTCCTACCTGAGTCTCCAGCCGTGCCCCGCCCCCCCCAGCTGGGTCCTCTACCACGAGTTCACCATCTCCTGCGACAACTGCATCCGCATCGCCTCCGAAGTGCACCCTCAGATGTGAGTCAACACGAAGATTGATAATAATAATAATACATTACATTTTTATAGCGCTTTTCCTGGTGCTCAAAGACGCTTTGCATAAAATCAGAAAACAGTACAAAGAAAACAAAAGAAAGATAAACAATAGTCCTAGTCCAAATCTTTGTTGATCAGAGTTTGAAAGCAAGAGTGAATACGTGTGTTTTGAGGGTGTTGGCCTTTTAACTTTTTATAATTTTTGTCTTAATTAATGTGTTAAAGGTCTCCTATCATGCAAAATGCACTTTTTGATGTCTTCTATACATAACATGTGTCCCCGGTGTGTCAGGGAACTCACGCAGCGTCAGAAAATAAAACCCTCTCTCTTTTCCTCCGTACCCAAATCTCTAAAAACGGGGGAACAACGGAGCTGATCCAGATTTGCGTCCGATATGACGTAATATCTGAAATGTGGACCCACAGCCCTATCAGAAACGTTGCTATCAGAAACAATGCCCGACTGTTTAATATGGTCGGTGTTTACATTAGCATCGCTAACACTCAGAGCTAACCTGTACTGGAGAGCACGTGTGTGAAGAAGCAGGAAATCAAAAGGAACTCACCTTGTGGTATAACCGGCAAGAGAGAACGCCTTTGAGCTCCATACTGTTTCAGAGATAATCCTTGATAATCCATGATATGGCGTTTCATCACGGCAGTATTTAGTTTAGACAGTAGCTGCCGGGTCCCGCATGAGCTCAGACCACTACTTTTTTTAAAGCTTTATACCCAAAATCAGCACTTTTGAAACAGGAAGTGAAATAGAGGGATATGAGGCATGGCTAGAATGGGTGATCTGTTTGGTATTTGGAGCAAAACACTTCATAGACATGTTTTTTATATATTTTTATATATCTGAGACCTATGCTATTGCCTAAAAATAGAATGATAGGTGACCTTTAACATGAAAGCATGATGTTGGTTTGAGAGGGTCGTATACTATACCTATAAGACAAGAGGTACTTTATTGATCCCAAATTGCGATATTTTTGTGTTGAAGCCGCATAAAAAACAACAAAACAAAACAGGTATGATGTTGGTTAGGTCGTATACTATAACTAAACCACCATGATAAGACGTATACCTGGGGGTATTCTGGAAACTAATAAACGACAACAATTTAATTAATTTGTTGTTTTGAGACAGCCTTTGTGTTATTTTCCGTGAAAACAGGTTGTTTTTGATGTGTTTGTTTTTCATCATAGATTAAAACATGATGTTGGTTTGAGAGGGAGTTAGGTCGTATAATACCTATAGCCCAAAGACGTATACTTTGGTGTACTCTGGGTTCAGTAATCTGTAAACGAATCCTCTCTGTTCTCCCCCTCTCTCTCTCTTCAGGCTGGTGGAGCTCTCCCCTCAGTATTATTTGGGTAATCTGCCCCCCAGTGACGGCAGAGAGCAGCTGATGGAGCTGAGGCAGAATCTGGAGCCGCCCTCTTACGACAGGGGGGTGACTGCAGAGGATTACAACAGGATGCTCAGAGAAGTAGAAACTGAAAGTGAACCTCACACTGAGTCCAACACTGACCTCTGTGTGGTCCAATGAGAGGGAAGAGGAGGCGGGGCTTCTCAGGAGAACACGCTCTTCATCACGCAGCTGTCACTTTATCTCAGATATCTTTTTATGAATCATCCCGAAATCTCATTTGTGGTTTGAACCAGAGGTGTCCAACTCCTTTTAGAATATAATATAGAATTTGTGTAATTGTACATGCCGCTTTACAGAAGCCCATAAACTACATGTCCCACAATGCATCTGAGTTTGTGACATGCACACTGAAGAGATTTGCAATGATTTGCCCTAGACTTCTGCTTTCAGATGTAGTTAATTATCAAGTTATTACCAGAACTGATAATAATCCAATGCAGCGACGCGGTCATTATGGCGAAAAGAACATCCGACATGCTGATCAAGAGCCCGACGCGAAGCGGAGGGATCTAGATCTCCATGAAGGGTAATGACCGCGTCGCTGTACATTATCCCGCTTATTACACGGCCACATTTTCAACAAAGTAACGATATGACTCCCAATATTCATTGAAATGCTTTTATAGATTTAGAAAATGTTTTTATGGATTTAAAAAATAGTACGCTATTATTTATTTTAAAATACATGCATCCGCTAAGAAAAATAGTCCGTTGTTACCGTTTGAACTAACGTAGCAACGGCAGGAACTGCTTCGATAGCGGTTTT
>NW_011338744.1:0-4964 GCF_000735185.1 Notothenia coriiceps
ACAAGTGTAATTTATTTTGTGACAAACGAACGTTTTCGTAGTTTGACGAGGCATTAAATGGCAATGATAACTGTCTAATATGGCCATCTTTTTAGCTAACTTACCAATGTGGCTAACATCTGCAATATACATTTTGTCAATAATTATTTATATTACTGTTACATGACATAAAAATTATAAAACAAAAAAGTTGTTTGAGATGATGCTTAATTTTATTTAATACGAATTCTTGTCATTTATTTTGTTTATTGTTCTCATTGTTTAAAAGTTTGTGTTATGGTTCTGGTGTGAAATAAAGCACAATAATTACATTTAAGACTGTTTCCCTTTTTTTAAGAAAAGTATCGAAAAATAATCGGAATCGCAATTCTTGACTTGGTATCGGTATCGAAACCAAAATGTTGGTATCGTGACAACACTAGTCTCTATACTCTCTGAACGCTCCGTCCCCGGCAGATCTCTGTGTCCGCTGCAGCATGTCTGTTAGGCCCCGCCCCCCGCACACAGAGAGACACAGGGAGATCGCTCTTCTGGAGTGAAGAGAGCGGAAATAATGATATTGCAAGTTAGAAACGTAAGATGCATTTTGATAGACAAGACGGACACTTGGGGGAAAATATGCTGCATTTTGAATGTCCGATAGTCCACCATTAACACCTTAGTCCCGTCTCGTCAACGAAAATTTCGTCAAAGTTTTCGTTATCAAGAATCTATTTTTAGCTCGTCATCGTCTTAGTCATGTAAAAAAAGGTCGTTGACGAAAATGTTTCGTCATAGTTTTCGACGAAATTAACACTGCGTGAGATTGTATATCTGTATTTTTAAACATGGAAATGGTTATGCAAATAATTGCCACTATCTCAAATTGCAATAATTGTGACAGGCCTACATCTGGTCCCACAATTGTAACCACATTTACAGTCTTTATGATTTTCATTTTTTAATTTCAGACCAGGAAATTGATGAGGAAAGTTTCCGCCTGTTGGATGCCATTGCCATTGCCTCGCTAATACCAAAAATTGGACACCGTGTCAAATTCCAGAAATATCACAAGGAACTTGTGAGTAAAGGGTTTGTTTTTATCTGAAGTGGCAGGTAAGTTTTCTTCTCTGCTCCATCCACTTATTTGTTTCACAACTTGCCTTGCCCTTTAAGAAGTGTCAGCTACAGTAGTTAATGATGGCATATACATGCTTCCGCTGCAGACAAGTCATACCCGGTGAAGCTAAGGGTCTGTTTGTTCATTTGAGGGCAGTGCATGGCATGAATAGTGCTTGAACATTCTGGCAGTGCCACGAACATGGTTTCAGGCGTTCTTTTTTGTATGTGCGGTCTTTCAGAAGAAACCTTGTGCAGCATTCTGTCCCAGACCATTATCATGGCACTGAACAGCATTCCAGGGGGGCCTCGAGAGCATCCATTTCAGTTCCCATGAATGTAGATAATTCTGATCCTGTAGAGGTCCAAAATGAACATGATGGTTACTGGGATGACTTGGAACCAGAAACCATAACCGAGCGAATAGCTCTGCTTTTGGCAACCCTTAAGGCTAAATCGGCACAGACCTACAGTACAGTACATTTTGTTGTGCAACAAACATCTAGTTTGGTTTCGGACATTGTCATTTCACTCCAGAGGAAGACAATGTATCTGTTTGAGAAATTTGGTCATAGGGATGATCCCGGGGTAAAGGAACTGGCCCATGATTTTGAGGCAGCAGCTAGTCCATTTGAAGGGTTTGAATCAGAATTCAAACAGATGCAGTATTTTGTCAAGTCAAGCAACTTCATTGACCCTGTAGAGGAGCCGTTCACTGGAGAGTCCTTTGTGCAGAGAAGGGCCTCTGGCAAATGATGCTGCAGATGTTAGTCCTAATAGCCTGTCAGATACTGGTGTCAAGAGAGACAGTATTCTGAATAATTTATCCAACTTTAATGTGACACACAACAAGGTTTTGGATATTATGCATGACTTGTTGGAAGGGGTAGGTCCATTTGAACTGAAGTCGGTTCTCGCCTCCTTGATTGAGGACAAACACCTCACCCTTGACACGCTCAACTTCAGAATCACCAGTTTTGATTATGGCTTTATGTGCTAATGGTACACAATGCAGACCTGGCGTGACAGTATTTCTGTCTTACCCTGCTGATGGAGACCCCCAGTTTGGCCTAGTGAAAAAATATTCTAGTCTTGGATCACTCAGTCAAGCTTGTTGTCCAAAAGTGGGATACAGTAGGATTTGATAGGCATTTGTTTGCCTATGGTGTTGAGGCAACCACTAATGTGTTTGCTGTTGATCAGAGTTCCCTCCAGGACTATCACGGTCTCCATGCAGTGAAGTCCTTCAGAGATGATGACAATTACTCATACGTTTCACTTAGATACAGAGTCTTTTAACCACTGCATCCAAATTCTGGGGGGGGGGGGATATTTGCCAAAAAAAAACAGATCTACAAGCTCACATGGTGTCGTCTTGCAACACGTTGTGAGCTTGTAGATCTGCTATTTTTGGTGACAAGAATTTGAGTAGAGATTTGGTGTTGACCGGAAAAGAGGTCAAATTACATACAGGTACACTTTTCTAAATTGAGAGGGTTTAAGTGGTTAAGATTCTGTGCTCTGGCCATCTGACATTTGTGTAGCCTATTCTGGGGTGAACATTGGGCAAATAGCAGATCTCAAGCTCACAATGCGTTGCAACACAAAGCATTGAGAGCTTGTAGATTGGCTATTGTCTGCAAAGATATTTGGTGTAGAGAGAAATTAGAAATGGTCTCCGCTAGGCCAGATTGGCTTAGCCTGGCATTACCAGACTGATCACGTGGGATCACTAACAAGTTCCTCCACGGTAGGAACTTAAAAGTAAATTATAGTCAACTGCATTGAGAAATCTGAATGATACATCTTGATCACATGGCTGCAGAGATGAGTACCATTTGTATGAGTTTTGTTCAAAATCTGTAGAAGTAGCAGCAAAAAGTGTGTTTTGGAGAACATGCACACTGGTGGAAAATCTAGCCCAGCACAAATGGTCATGACTTATACGGGGAGTTGAGTCATGAGCCTGTACGACCAAGGGTTCAAGAGTTATAGGCTAAAACATGGAAGTGGGCTGTTGCCACCATGAGGCGATTTGAAAAGTGTGGGGCAGAGGTTCTTCCTTAGCCTACTGGGAGTGTGCGTGCAAAGTTTCACACTTATCGGTCCAGCTGTGCTGATGATTAGCTGCTCACATATGGGTAGGATTGATTTAGGACATTTGTGATGGCATTGCCTGATCCCGTCTCTGTAAATACAGTTGATAGAATTCTGAAGTTGACTGTTCTATCATCTATATGTTTTAAGAAGTCTTTGGAATCATCCCTTAACCGATTCTCTACAGACTGCCATTGCCACTAACGCACCAAGTTCTGCAGAGGGTTCTCCAAGTTCTGCAGACACTTCAATGGAGGAATCAGTGGAGGAATCCACATCAAGAAATCTCCTGACTGAGACTTTGAACCTGAAACCATCATTTGTAAGTATTGACTAAAGAAATCCACGTGAAAATGCAATCCTAATGATACTGAATTTTAATTTATTCAACGATTTGTTAATTTAACATGTATTTGCATAATTGTCAAGTTGTTTGATGAGATGTTTGAACTAAAACATACTCCTAGCTTCACTTGCTGTTTTTGTGTTTGTGGGTTGTGTGTGTTTAGTTTCTACTCCCTCCTGTTGTGACTGACTGACAGTGTGACTTGAGTTCTGTCTTTTCTCTCATCTTCCTTTTCTCTTTCTGCGGACTGCGCACCTGGCCAGTGTAATAACTGGATAGGGGGGGGGGCACGCACTACAAATCCTGAACCAACGAACCTAAACATTTGAGGAAAAAAAGTTTTTCATTGGGATTCATTCTATGTATTATAGGCAATTCGCCAGATTCTTCAAGGCACTACTCAGGGGAAAGGAATAGTACAGAGTTTAGAAGAACAGCGCTCCATCATCAGCAAGCAGAGAAAGCAACTTGTAAGACTACTTGTATCTCACCTGCTGGAAACCAATGGTGAAACGTGAGTGAGCCGCATATGAATTATTCTGTGAACATACACTTTCAAACAGATGAGATAAGAAATTTCAGTAAAGTAAATGTACGATGTTGCTGTCCAACACTGGCTATCACACACCTTCAACAACAACAACAACCAAGGAGTGCATGCGGTGAACAGCAGAACTCAAATGCACTTTAAAAGCGCATCACAATTCAGTGTTCAATTCATGGATTTGAATCGTCATATATTTGTAACAATGATTACTGTCTCTTCTACTGTCTATTTTCACAGACCATCCACAGACACAAAGAAAGCCCTTGCCGTGGCATTGATGTATGAATTCCCTTGCCTTTTGGATGGTACAGGCAGTGGCTATGTAAGTTAATCAATCAACACATAAAGGAGAACACTCCATACACACACACCTAAAAGAAATGTGCTCAAACATTTTTCCTAGTGCACAGTCACACGCACATTTTTGGATTGCTCATTAAAATCCCATGTAACCATCTTCATGGTTTACGCCAGGCCAATTTAAGCTGAATCCAATTTTCTCTTTCACAGGGAGCTTGGTACACACCTGGCCGAAATCACAAACCTGCTACAGGTTTCCTGGAGGAGCGCTTGAGGAACGTCAGGAAGCGCATGAGAATGCTGAAACGACCACGCCACCAAGAACATCAGGAGGAACAGACCGTTCCTAGCACACCAGGCAGTGGCGGCCGGCCTATAGGGGCACTAGGGGCGCCGCCCCCCCTCTTCCCACATGTTTGATTGTCATTAAAAAATGTAAAATAAATAAAAAAATATATTTAAAAAAATATATATATATATATATTTTTTTTAATGAATAAGGTAAATATTATATAGTTGGTATCAGTAAAATGTATAATCTACAATAAAATCTCGTTTAAAATTGTTTTACGATGT